>NC_069689.1:35583927-35887538 GCF_023699985.2 Odocoileus virginianus | reverse complement strand
CTTTTGGGGGAAATTATAGATAAGCAAGGGAAGAAGTGTAGAATGATCTGTCTTATAGTGAATTAGAGTTGAGACATCAGTATAAACTCATTTGCTCTTTTGAGTGAACTGCAGATGACTTATCCTACCCATTCCTAGATTGGACCTTTGTAATTAGCTACTATTTCAGAAATGTGCATGACCTATGACTGCATCTCTGTATTTATCTATCTCAGTCTGACTTGAAAAATAATTAGAGATTACAACAAAAATTAAATCAATATATAAATATTTAATGCTTGATCTGAGCTAAACCTAATTTAGCTAATTTTTTAACCTAATTTTCTTTCTGTTTACAGATATGGACATTTTCTCTTAAACTGTTAGATTTTATTATCTGTATGACATACATCTTTTCATTTCTATACTATGAAAACATCCATATGGATATTCATCATTGCTTTTCAGGTGTCAAAATTTGTTGATAAATATATAGTTTATAAGAATCATATAAGTGGCAAGTAAACAACTGTGACTATTAAACTGACATGAAATTTAAATAAAAGCATATGTGTGGTCTATTATATAAAGACCTAATGGTTCAGGTTCAAATTAGAATTGAACTAGTTCTTGGTAAAGTCATTTTACCTAGCTATGCCTATAAGGCAATAAAAAAGAAAAAATTCACTGAAAATTATAAATTACATTTGTTATTTGATAAATCAGTCCATATCTTTTGTATTGAAATTATCTCTCCTTCCTACACATGATTGTCTCCAGTTTCATATGTTCAGGGAGAATGGATTTTCATCACGTAGAATAGTTTAATTTGGTCAATTGTGTTACTTTCTCTATACCATCTGTTTGAGTCAGGGTTGAATTGTGGATAACTGAAACTACTCTATTTTAAGCAGAAAATTATTTAATACAGGAATTAAGTTCATACAACTTATATAAAACTTAGAGGACAGACTTTGTCATAGAAGTAAATCAACAGGTAAATCTCTACTTTTGTTATAATCAAGAATCTATAGCATTGTCACTACAACCATAGAGTCCAGGCATGTATTATCTTAGCAGCTGCAATTTTTAGGTTGGAACACTATGTACTGTTGACACAAGAACCACATTATACCTATATATTGGCGTAAGCAAAAATGGATGTCCTGAGCCCTCTCAACATTCACAAATTAATTATGAGATATTGGGATACCTGCAAATGTTGTCGGAGAAGAATCCAGGGCTTTTATGACTATGATGACCAACAGAAATTGTAGGCCTGTGATCTCCACTATACTCCCTTTTCTGAATACCACAGGAATTTGACTAACTGTCCAAATCTAAACCACACTCTTGAGTCCTGTCTGCAAAAGAGACTTAGAAATATAGATTTTGGCTTCTCAACCTCAAAAGCTTAAGAAAACATACTAGAAAGAGGGTGAATGGATATTGAGCAGCAATGCACAATAACTCCCACTCTCCCATACATAAATTTTCTAACAGCAACAACTGATTTCTATAACAACTGATTTCAATAAAATGCAGCTCTTCTCACATAGAAATAAAAACATTTACACTGTCCACAAGAGAAGAAACCCAATCTCCTATTAGTCATAGAATCTTTCCTGAGGTGGTATTTCTTGCCTGGGTTCACTAGCCTTCCCATTTACATACCCTACAAAACTATCAAAGAAAAATACGCAATACAAAATGAGAGAAATGGAGTATAAAAAGGATATATGTTAAAGAGAAATAAATACATAAAGAGGCTACTGCAGCCTGTTTTTTCTCCAAATGGTCATAAGGCCCTGTTTGTATGTATAGCATCTTTTTCCGTTTTCTACCTTGAATTCCATATTTTCATTGGTCTCAGTTGGGGGTTACATGGTGGGTGTGTGAAAAGTATGTGTTAGTCACTCAGTTGTGTCTGACTCTTGTGACCCTACAGACTGTAGCCTGCCAGGCTCTGCTGTCCATGGAATTCTCCAGGCAAGAATAATGAAATGGGTTAAAGAAAACCTTCATTTCTGTTAGACCTGAGCCACTGGTAGTCATGACTGTCTTGGAATACCTGGAATTGTCCATGAAGTGTTGCTTTAGGATATGGGAATACAGGACACATCTCAAAATATCCCTCCATTCCAGACACACACATAATCCTCCCTGACACACGTTTTAGGAGTAGCCCTATTCCCTTAAAGTCAAGGTTAATATTCCTATCCAACAGAGAAAACTTTTTTTTCTCCCATTACTTTTAGGTTATAAGGAGGCCCCAGATGACCCCATGACAGTCAAAACTTCTAGTCCTAGGAACCAGTGTGCTATATGATAGAAGCATTTGGGGGGGGGGTGGGGGGGTAGATATTAGTCCTCTAATTCAGGGTAGGTCAAATTTGTGAGAATAAGGAAATTTTATATGAGAACTTACCCTTAAATTCCAGATCATATATTCTCATCATTTAAGAAAATGTGCCAAAATGAATGCCTTGTACCTAGCCTCTTAAGACCTGTGAAGTTGATAACATTGGGATCTCTGCTATGTTGTCACAGAGAAGTCCAATGTCATCATGACTATGCTTGCCAAAACAACCAACCAACCAGCCAACCAACAAATAAAAAAACCCCTAAACCACAGTGGAAGCATCACCCCATCTTGCTTCTGTCTCCAAATCTCATGATACTATCTCTGATTATTTGAACCCAGATCACATCTACACCTTACTATGAGGGTCTGGAAAATATAACACATTAGGAAGAATGTGAAATGGATGTTCCAATTTCTCGTATCCACCAAGCCATCTAATTTTACCACTGTAATATTCTTTTAAAATCAGGTCATGGGCCATGGCTTATCAAACTCCAAAAGCCAAAAATGATTAATTGTTTTTCTGCTTATTTCAAAATGGTATAAAATACCCACCCTCTTCTTTTCCCAAATTTGTGTCCCATTTATCTAACTGCCTTTATTTCTTGCTTTACTCTAAATCTTAACTTGGATTCTGCCAGACAAGACTTTGTTAGATTTGAATTTCTACATTTGACAGCCAAGATTTTAATAGCATTATTTCTGTAGTAGGTCCCTCAAGTTATCATGCCCCCATGGGTGTTACTTATAGGTCCTCATTGTTCTCTATAAAAACTGTGTTTGTCTTTCAATAACTTTCCAAATGAAACTTTCCTATGCCCACTGTCTCTGAGAGTCTGACTACCCAATTCAAGGAGCAATTTTTTGTATTTATAATTATCTTTAGCCAAGTGTTGCATATATATTTGGTTCTAATTGGTTTCATCAGTTCAGTCACTCAGTCATGTCCGACTCTTTGCAACCCCATGGACTACAGCATGCCAGGTTTCCCTGTCTGTCACCAACTCCCAGAGCTTGCTCAAACCTATGTCCATTGAGTCGGTGATGCCATCCAACCATCTCATCCTCTGTCGTTCCCTTCTCTTCCTGCTTTCCATCTTTCCCAGCATGAGGGTCTTTTACAATGAGTCAGTTCTTTGTATCAGGTAGCCCAAGTATTGGAGCTTCAGTTTCAGCATCAGTCCTTCCAATGAATATTCATTTCCTTTAGGATGGACTGGTTTGATTTCCTTGCAGTCCAAGGGACTCTCAGGAGTCTTCTCCAACACCACAGTTCAAAAACATCAATTTTTCAGCACTCAGATTTCTATATAATCCAACTCTCACATCCATATATGACTACTGGAAAAATCATAGCTTTGATTTGATGGACATTTGTCGGCAAAGTAACATCTTCTGCTTTTTAATATGCTGTCTGGGTTGGTCACAACTTTTCTTCCAAGGAGCAAGCGTCTTTTAATTTCATGGCTACAGTCACCATCTGCAGTGATTTTGGAGCCCCCCAAAATGAAGTCTCTCACTGTTTCCATTGTTTCCCTATCTATTTGCCATGAAGTGAAGGGCCCGGATGCCATGATCTTAGTTTTCTGAATGTTGAGTTTTAAGTCAGCTTTTTCACTCTCCTCTTTCACTTTCCTCAGGAGGCTCTTTAGTTCTTCTTTGCTTTCTGCCATAAGCGTGGTGTCATCTGCGTATCTGAGGTTATTGATATTTCTCCCTGCAATTTTGATTCCAGCTTGTGCTTCATCCAGTCCAGCATTTCTCATGATGTACTCTGCATATAAGTTAAACAAGTAGGGTGACAATATACAGCCTTGATGTACTCCTTTCCTGATTTGGAACCAGTTTATTGTTCCATGTCTGGTTCTAACTGTCTCTTATTGACCTGCATACAGATTTCTTAGGAAGCAGGTAAGGTGATCTGGTATTCCCATCTCTTGAATAATCTTCCACAGCCTGTCGTGATCTATACATTCAAATGCTTTGGAATAATTAATAAAGTGGAAGTAGATGTTTTTCTGGAATTCTCTCGCTTTTTCTATAATTTAATGGATGTTTTCAATTCGATCTCTTGTTCCTCTGCCTTTTCTAAATCCAGCTTGAATATCTGGAAGTTCACAGTTCAGGTACCTATATTGGTTCATGTATCTAATTTCATATCTAGTTGGTTTATATTATTAAATATTCTTGACATTTTAACTCTTGAATGTTTCATTTATATTATTGTTTCCTTTATGTAAGTAAGTACAATAAATTCCCTCTATTGTTTTCATTCAACAATTATATAATCAGTGCTATCACATGCGTAGTCAATTAATTGGATCTATGGGAACAGAAAAATGTATAGCCTGACAAACATAGAGCGGTATTTGATAAATAAAATTTCAGAGTGATATTAATTTTTTTATATTACAAAAAGTGCCATTGAACATTGGCCAAATCATATAAGCCTAACTTACACATTCATATAAGCCTAACTTACACATTTATATACTATGTACCACACTACAGAGTAAACCTCAATTTAAAGAAGTAAAGTGAATCTTTTTAGGATCAAATATTTTTTACTTTGCCATTCAAGTTTGCAAACATGTAAATGAAAACAAATACAAAATAAGAAATTATTTAAAAAAACATTTCATCTACTAACATTATCATACTTTATGTTGCCAGTTTCATTGTTTAGTTCTTTTGAATTCAAAGAATATTCCACAAAGGAAAAATTAGCTTTTTAAAAGACTTTTTAAAAGAATATTTAGGCAGTAATTGATTCCTTTATTTCTTTTTCCTGCTTAGTGGGCTTCAGGAAGTCAAATCTCTTCATAAAAGGGAGAGAAAAATAAATCATTATATTACTTCTTTCCTAATACTGTTTCTAAAATATCTAGTAATACTTATTCCAAAATAATTTGAGTGAAAATTCTTTCTGCACATAACTATTTTCTTTATGTCTTGGTTGATGTTTAGAGCTAATTTGACTCAAGATTTTAAGAAAGAAACTGTTAGTGGTTCATATAAGATTATATAGTCTATAAAATGATCAATATGACTATAAATAATGTAAATAATACTATATATTCTATATTGCCATACATAGAGCTTCCCTGGAGGCTCAGCGGTAAAGAACCCACCTTCTATGCAGGAGACCCAGGTTCAGTTCCTGCGTTGGGAAGATCCCCTGGAGGAGGGCATGACAATCTACTCCAGTATTCTTGCCTGGAGAATCCCAGGCACAGAGGCGTCTGGCAGGCTACAGTCCATGGGGTCGCAGGGTCAGACATGACTGATTCAACTGAGCACGTACACACATAGCCATACACATATGGAGACATATATATATATATATATATATATATATATACATAGTCACACCCATATGCATTATAATGTGTAGTTTATTTGGGGAAAATGCTTTGGAATGTGCTAGTTGATTCTTTACTTGCTGCCCACATCTATTCAGTTCTTAAAAGGAGAAATCAACAGTAACTTCTCTTCTCCCAGATATTAAGTGAATAATTATGTACTAAACTGCCTGTTCTTACTTCTCAAGCATATTTATTTATATAACTTATCTAGACTCTAAGAAAATTTTTTTAAATTCTTCAAGGATACTTATGTAGCCTACAGCTAGATATTATTTATGTTTTAAGGAAAGTAGAATAGTAGCTCTATATTTTCAAACTTTAAAATATTTTAGGTCATAAACAATAAGTATTCAAGCTCAGTCTCATTAGAAATTCTAAAAAACAATCAGGATTGTATTAGCATATTCACACATAAATCAATTAGCAACAGAGAACTGTAAACCTGTACTTTTATGTCTCTGCAATTATCAATTTTTGATACAGATAGCAATGTATAATTGGATCATTTCATTGTGTGAAGTGGTGATGTCATCGCTTTTAAGTCCTTGTACCTGTAATCATAGCAGATAACACATCTTAAAACTGAGGTGACAGGACTGACACGTGCATTCACACACACTTAGTGTAAGTCTTCACACTGTGTTCTATAGAGTGCTGTAATATTTGTCAATTAATATTATTAATACTATGAAACCTTAAACATATTTTGGTTCCTCAAAATTACTTGGAAAAGTTTAGAGTCACAAACGAGAGTCACTTCTTGAGAGTCTTGTCCATCCCTGGGTTTCAGAAAGGCTCAGGTAACTTGGTAGATGGGGAAGGGACAGGTCTTTATGTAAATTCTGAATTCTGCTCTTCTCTTCAGGGGCACAGGCTCTGGACCACATACCTTTCTACGGCATTTCCTAATAGCCTATCCTGATCCTTGAGCAATGTGATCGAAGCTTCACTTAGTCTCACAAGATGCTGAACAAATTATGATTCATTTCCACAGCCTCATAAAATGGATTAATTCCAGTAAAAATCCTTTATCTTCCAGAGTATCAGGATATTTCTCGATGTGCTGAGCATTAATCATTTGTGTTGGCATTACACTACTTATTGGTAAACACGCAGCTCCTGTATCTTACCCACAGACTTATGTATTAGAACACCTAGCAGTGGAACTTGGTGATACTTTCACGCTTCACAGTTTGAGAATTACTAACAGAAAAGTGACAGGTGGTTAAAGTTTACATAATAGAATGCTTTTAGACAGTGGGCTGATATCAGGTTGAAGTTGCTGAGTTTGCCATTCATATTCCTTTGGATATGGACTCTTGACCCAACATAAGTGCATCTGTGACACAGTGCTTTTGGGTTTCCCCAACCTAGCGGTATGGAGCATCCCAGGGATCACTTACAAATGAGAACTTCAATAAGCAAGTCCTATTGTGATACCTCAATATCTGGTAGTCAAGTTATATTACTGAATTAAGATTTTTTCTTTTTTTTTCTCAGTTGCTTAGTCATGTCCACCTCTTTGAAACCCCATGGACTATGTAGCCCACCAGGATCCTCTGTCCATGGAATTTTCCAGGCAAGAATACTGGTCTGGGTTGCCACTTCCTACTCCAAGGGATCTTCTGGACCCAGGGGTCAACCCACATCTCCTTGCATCTCCTGAATATATAGATGGATTATTTACCACTGCACCACCTGGGAAGCCCATGGTAAAATCAGACTCAGACAAAAGATAAACAGTCTGCAGAAGGGTCACATTTGCAAAAGAATAGGGGCTAAATAAAGAATGTGTTAGGAGGAATAGCGGATGTGTTATATTTTATATTTTAATAGGTGGCCAATTCACACAGAGATGAATTATAGTAGTACTTAATTGTAGGAACATCTCTATGTCATATAGAAAAATAACTGGAGAAGATAATTTATATTTGGTTAGACAGAGAATAGGATTAACTAAACGTATTTCAGTGAGAAAAAGATAATTCTCTGCCCCAAACACACACTACCTTCTCTCCACTTCTAAGATCAAAATTCAATTAATGATGGAATCCTGGTTCTAATTTGATGATAGAATGGCACATCTCTAAATTTTTAAAAATGTGAAGACACTTTAGTATCTGTATTAATTGGATAACAAAATAATTAATATATTAACTTATAGGAAAAGTCTTTCAAGTGTAAATGAACTTTTGTTTCGTAGACAAATTGCTAAGCATGCATGTCACTTTGAGACTTAGGCCCTGAATATAGAATTACAATGGCATTTTATTTTAATGCTGTGGTAATTAATGCTAAGTTATGATGATAAAAGTACAAATAACAATGAATAACAAATGAGCAAATACAATAAATAGCAAATGAATCAGTTCTGACAGAGAACTTATCAGACTGATAAAGTTACAATTTTCTTTAGTTACTTTGAGGTGTTCTCTGAATTTTAAATGTTTTTTACTATAAGCAATAGTCTTTGAGGTAAGATGAAAAGTATAATAGCTGTTTCTTTTGAAGAACCTATATTTTGTGGTGTATTTCTGAGACACACATTCTTAGACCAATCAGTATCTATCTTACTCTCTATTTTTTTAGTGACTCACAGATTCTTTGCCTTACTGAATCTAACTCCCAGAGTGCATTGTTTCAGAATACACAGGTTAAATAAAAGTTATTGTTAATCTACTCACAGGATGAAAAAGAATATTATGTCACATTCATTTTCATAGCCAGTTCTATATCTTGCCTCCTTGATTTTAAAACTATGCTTGCCTTTATTTCTACATATACAGATCATATTATTTTCTTCTTATCCGATTTATCTCTTTTGCATTTTATTTTTTATTTGAAGAACATTTTCTTCAAACACCCTATCTGTTGAAATGATTTCTTCTTAGATTGCTGCCATGTCTTCATTCACTTATTTTTCATGTAGCATTTATAAACTTTGTAGATACCCTACAGAAGACAGGTCACTGCTGAGAACAAGAGATCCCAAACTGTCCATGCTCATAGTTCTGCAAATGCAATATTCTTTCTACCTGTATTCAACCTAAGATAGATGCTGATCCTTTGCTATTGACTCAAAAACACAGCAGTTAATCTAAAACACGTAGTAAGTAGGATTTTTCTGGAAATAGCAGTCCTATTGGTTGTCCCCATTTTTCTCTGCATGACTTTGCCCAGTGGCTTCATATGCATTTGCAGACAGTTACAGCACATTTTCTATCAGCAAAGTTTGTGTTTGAGTCACCGAAAATTTCTCAGGCTCTAACCAGTACCCGCCACATATTCTGGCAATGCCCCTGAGAGAATCCTATGTTTTATCTGCAAGCCCCTACAGAGAGCAGCTTCCCTGATGGCTCAGATGAAAAAGAATTGCCTTCAATGCAGGAGACCCTGGGTTCAGTCCCTGGGTTGGGCAGATTCCCTGGAGCAGGGAACAGCTACCCACTCTAGTATTCTTGCCTTAAGAATTCCATGGACAGAGGAGCCTGGTGGGCTATAGTCCATGAGGTCGCAAAGAGTCAGACACTACTCAGTGACTAACATTTTCACTTTCCCTACAGAGGGCTCTAACATGCTGAGAGTTACATGCATTTGTCTGCTCCTCTCTATCACATGAAGGACCATCTGGGACCAAGTTGAGGAGCCACTGAACCAGCCTGGGCTGGAGAAGGCCTATGAAGAGGAAATGAAAGGATGAGGAAGGGTGCCTATGATTAGGTTCATAAAATCACTAGGTAGACACTGGAAATCATGCCCTTCAAGGTACTGAGATCTGTAGGATAAGTAATTGAACGTACTTGGCCAAACCACAGGGTGGGGGTGTGTAGGGACTAAGATCTAAGGGGTAACTGTAAAAGGGTGGAGAAAGCAGGAAAGCCAATAGGAAGACATAGCAGGCAGAGAAATAGGAGACAGCATAAAGGAAATGTGGTGCCAAAAACTGTATTGCCTTCTTGCATCCCATCCGCAACGTTGCTCAGGTAGGCTCACCTCACTAAAAGACTAGTTTCTTAAAAGCCATGACCATTTAACACATTTCACTGGGGTCCCTAACACAGCTTTAAATACTTCACGTTCTACTATTAGTTACTGATTCATAACATGTGGTTACACAGCTCTCCAACAAATGCTAAAGGATCTTCTCTAGACAGGAAACACAGAAAGGTTGTATAAACTCGAACCCAAAACAACAAAGTAAATGGCAATGTGATCATACTTATCAATAATTACCTTAAATGTAAATGGGTTGAATGCCCCAACCAAAAGACAAAGACTGGCTGAATGGATACAAAAACAAGACTCCTATATATGTTGTCTACAAGAGACCCACCTCAAAACAAGGGACACATACAGACTGAAAGTGAAGGGCTGGAAAAAGATATTTCATGCAAATGGAAACCAAAAGAAAGCAGGAGTAGCAATACTCATATCAGATAAAATAAACTTTCAAATAAAGGCTGTGAAAAGAGACAAAGAAGGACACTACATAATGATCAAAGGATCAATCCAAGAAGAAGATATAACAATTATAAATATATATGCACCCAACATAGGAGCACCACTATATGTAAGACAAATGCTAACAAGTATGAAAGGGTAAATTAACAATAACACCATAACAGTGGGAGACTTTAATACCACACTCACACCTATGGATAGATAAACAGAAAATTAACATGGAAACACAAACTTTAAATGACTCAATAGACCAGTTAGAGCTAATTGATATCTATGGGACATTTCACCCCAAAACAATGAATTTCACCTTTTTCTCAAGTGTACATGGAACCTTGTCCAGGATAGATCACATTCTAGGCCATAAATGTAGCCTTGGTAAATTCAAAAAATTGAAATCATTCCAAGCATCTTTTCTGACCACAATGCACTAAGATTAGATGTCAATTACAGGAGAAAAACTATTAAAAGTTCCAACATATGAAGGTTGAACAACACGCTGCTGAATAACCAACAAATCACAGAAGAAATTAAAAAAAATGCATAGAAATGAATGAAAATGAAAATACAACAACCCAAAACCTATGGGACACCATAAAAGCAGTAGTAAGGGGAAGGTTCATAGCAATACAGGCTTACCTCAAGAAACAAGAAAAAAGTCAAATAAATAACCTAACTCTACACCTAATGCAACTAGAAAAGGAAGAAATGAAGAACCCCAGGATTAGTAGAAGGAAAGAAATCTTAAAAATTAGGGCAGAAATAAATGCAAAAGAAACAAAAGAGACCATTGCAAAAAGCAACAAAGCCAAAAGCTGGTTCTTTGAGAAGATAAATAAAATTGACAAACCATTAGCCAGATTCATCAAGAAACAAAGGGAGAAGAATCAAATCAACAAAATTAGAAATGAAAATGGAGAAATCACAACAGACAACACAGAAATACAAAGGATCATAAGAGACTACTATCAGCAACTATATGCCAATAAAATGGACAACTTGGAGGAAATGGACAAATTCATAGAAAAGTACAAATTTAAAAAACTGAACCAGGAAGAAATAGAAAATCTTAACAGACCCATCACAAGCATGGAATTTGAAACTGTAATCAGAAATCTTCCAGCACAGTATCGAAACATGTATATTATCTATAGTGAAACAGATCACCAGCCCAGGTTGGATGCATGAGACAAGTGCTAGGGCCTGGTGCACTGGGAAGACCCAGAGGGATTGGGTAGAGAGGGAGGTAGGAGGGGGGATCGGGATGGGGAACACATGTAACTCCATGGCTGATTCATGTCAATGTATGACAAAACCCACTACAATACTGTAAAGTAATTAGCCTCCAACTAATTAAAAAAAAAAAAAAAAAAGAAAGAAATCTTCCAGCAACCAAAAACCCAGGACCAGACAGCTTCATAGCTGAATTCTAAAAAATTTAGAGAAGAGCTAACACCTATCCTACTCAAACTCTTCCAGAAAACTGCAGAGGAAGGTAAACTTTCAAATTCATTCTATGAGGCCACCATCACCCTAATACCTAAACCTGACAAAGATGCCACAAAAAAAGAAAACTACAGGCTAATATCACTGATGAACATAGATTCAAAAATCCTTAACAAAACTCTAGCAAACAGAACCCAAAAACATATTAAAAAGATCATACATCATGACCAAGTGGGCTTTATCCCAGGGCTCCAAGGATTCTTCAATATCCGCAAATCAATCAACATAATACACCACATTAACAAATTGAAAGATAAAAATCATATGATTATCTCAATAGATGCAGAAAAAGCCTTTGACAAAATTCAACATCCATTTAAGATGAAAACCCTCCAGAAAGCAGGAATAGAAAGAACATACCTCAACATAATAAAAGCTGTATATGACAAACCCACAGCAAACATTATCCTCAATGGTGAAAAATTGAAAGCATTTCCCCTAAAGTCAGGAACAAGACAAGGGTGCCCACTATCACCACTACTATTCAACATAGTTTTGGAAGTTTTGGCCACAGCAATCAGAGCAGAAAAAGAAGTAAAAGGAATCCAGATAGGAAAAGAAGAAGTAAAACTCTCACTGTTTGCAGATGACAGGATCCTCTACATAGAAAACCCTAAAGACACCACCAGAAAATTACTAGAGCTAATCAATGAATATAGTAAAGTTGCAGGATATAAAATTAACACATAGAAATCCCTTGCATTCCTATACACTAACAATGAGAAAATAGAAAGAGAAATTAAGGAAATAATTCCATTTACCATTGCAATGAAATGAATAAAATACTTAGGAATATATCTACCTAAAGAAACAAAAGACCTATATATAGAAAACTATAAAACACTGATGAAAGAAATCAAAGAGGACACAAATAGATGGAGAAATATACCGTGTTCATGGATTGGAAGAATCAAAATAGTGAAAATGAGTATATGACCCCCAAAGCAATCTATAGATTCAATGCAATCCCTATCAAGCTACCAACAGTATTTTTCAGAGAACTAGAACAAATAATTTCACAATTTGTATGGAAATACAAAAAAAAAAAAAACTCAAATAGCCAAAGCAATCTTGAGAAAGAAGAATGGAACTAGGAGAATCAACCTGCCTGACTTCAGGCTCTATTACAAAGCCACAGTCATCAAGACAGTATGGTACTGGCACAAAGACAGAAATATAGATCAATGGAACAGAATAGAAAGCCCAGAGAAATATCTATGCACCTATGGACACCTTATGTTTGACAAAGGAGGCAAGAATATACAATGGAGAAAAGACAACCTCTTTAACAAGTGGTGCTGGGAAAACTGGTCAACTACTTGTAAAACAATGAAACTAGAACACTTATAAACTCAAAAATGGATTAAAGATCTAAATGTAAGAACAGAAACTATAAAACTCCTAGAGAATAACATAGGCAAAACACTCTTCGATATAAATCACAGCAGGATCCTCTATGACCCACCTCCCAGAATATTGGAAATAAAAGCAAAAATAAACAAATGGGACCTAATGAAACTTAAAAGCTTTTGCACAACAAAGGAGACTATAAGCAAGGTGAAAAGACAGCCCTCAGATTGGGAGAAAATAATAGCAAATGAAGCAACTGACAAAGAATTAATCTCAAAAATATATAAGCAATTCCTGTAGCTCAATTCCAGAAAAATAAATGACCCAATCAAAAAATGAGCCAAAGAACTAAACAGACATTTCTCCAAAGAAGACATCCAGATGGCTAACAAACACATGAAAAGATGCTCAACATCACTCATTATCAGAGAAATGCAAAGCAAAACCACAATAAGGTACCATTTCACGCCAGTCAGAATGGCTGCTATCAAAATGTCTACAAGCAACAAATGCTGGAGAGGGTGTGGAGAAAAGGGAACCCTCTCACACTGTTGGTGGGAATGCAAACTAGTACAGACACTATGGAGAACAGTGTGGAGGTTCCTTAAAAAACTGGGAATAGAACTGCCATCAGTTCAGTTCAGTTCAGTTGTTCAGTCGTGTCCGACTCTTTGCAACCCCATTAATCGCAGCATGCCAGGCCTCCCTGTCCATCACCAACTCCCGGAGTTTACTCGAACTCATGTCTGTTGAGTCAGTGATGCCATCCAGCCATCTTATCCTCTGTCATTCCCCTTCTCCTCCTGCCCCCAATCCCTCCCAGCATCAGGGTCTTTTCCAATAAGTCAACTCTTCGCATGAGGTGGCCAAAGTATTAGAGTTTCAGCTTAAGCATCAGTCCTTCCAATGAAGACCCAGGACTGATCTCCTTTAGGATGGACTGGTTTGATCTCCTTGCAGTCCAAGGGACTCTCAGTATGACCCAGCAATCCCACTGTTGGGCATACACACCGAGGAAACCAGAATTGAAAGAGACACATGTACCCCGATATTCACGGCAGCACTGTTTATAATAGCCAGGACATAGAAGCAACCTAGATGTCCATCAGCAGATGAATGGGTAAGAAAGCTGTGGTACATATATACAATGAAATATTACTCAGCCATTAAAAAGAATTCATTTGAATCAGTTCTAATGAGGTGGATGAAACTGGAACATATTATACAGAGTGAAGTAAGCCAGAAAGAAAAATACCAATACAGTATACTAATGCATATATATGGAATTTAGAAAGATGGTAACTATAACCCTATATGCGAGACAGCAAAAAAGATACAGATGTATAGAACAGTCTTTTGGACTCTGTGGGAAAGGGCGAAGGTGGGATGATTTGGGAGAATGACATTGAAACATGTATATTATCATATGTGAAATGGATCACCAGTCCAGTTTCAATGCATGAGACAGGGTGCTTGGGGCTGGTGCACTGGGATGACCCTGAGGGGTGGGATGGGGAGGGAGGTGGGAAGGGGGTTCAGGATGGGGAATACATGTACACCCGTGGTGGGTTCATGTCAATGTATGGCAAAACCACTACAATATTATAATATAGCTTCCAATTAAAATAAATAAATTTATATTAAAAAATAAATAAATAAAATGTGGTTATATTGTCTCCCTTTCTAATCTTATCTCTTGTCTGCAAAAAGCTTAAATTTGGAGTTAGTAAGAAAAAGTCTAGCCAATAAAGGCATGTATTGATTCAGTACATTTTAAATATGGTGGTTTCCACGTTCTCTTCATGTTACACAGCATTTTACTAAAGTCACATGAGTGGAAAATATAAAACTGCAAAAAGTTCCAAATTGGTAAGACATTTCCACTTTTATTATCGGCATTTTCATTAAAAGAAAACATTAAATGTCTGCTCTTTTTCAAATAATTCATATTCATTTCATATTATTAAACATTTGCTTCTCAGATTGATCTTCATTCACAAAAGCAAATTTATATAATGACTTGGTTGGTGATATATAGTCATTTCAAAACCACTTTTCATAAGACTTTAAAAAGAGTTAACCAACTTCCCTTTCAAAATATATTCCTCCATGTATAGACTATGTTGACATTAAATGAGCATGAGAGGGCAGTTTTTCATGTTATATAGTAGTGCTAGACAAAACAATGCTTTATATAATTAGTGCTATACATTAATAACTGCTGCTCATGATGTATCTTTTCATTATTAGTGTCAATGCAAGAGCAGTTTAGACAAGCCTGAAAATCCACACGATGACATCAGTTAATATAGCGAAGACAGCTAAAAATGCAGAGCATTCATGCAGGAGACAATGTATTGTAATGGAGATTTCTGTTTCATCTCTCAGTAGAGAGCAGCCACTGTCTTTTGTGTTTAGATAGACATATGGATATATGAAAAATTATAGAACAGGATAGAGGACATGATAATCAAATGACTGTTCTGACCGAATGTTCTAACCTATGAAATTATCAGTCCATAACTACATGTTCAGAATTTAGGATTGACATTATCCTGCATTATATCAGGAAGTACATTAAAGGAAATAGCTGGAAGAATAAAATTAAGAAAAGAAAAAAAAAAAAGATTTTTACTTAAAAAGCTTCTTTTCAGGAATGGTAGGAGTTTTCCCCTAAGCCACCTTAATTTTAAAGAGGCTACAAGAACCCAGAGAGTGGTTTTAAAAGTAACTAAAAGTCTTTTAAGAGGTACTCACTTTTTTGAAGCTATGCTGAGATTCATGTTAAATTTAATGTGTGCAAAGAAAAATGTGTAGAGAATTATTTTAATAGTCTTGCCTACTTGCTCTGATTTGGGTTCTTCAATTTTTTTTTGCTCTCCCTGAGTCCACTTTAAAAAATGTTAAAACTTAAATTAAGAAACATTAAAAGGAACACTTATTTCACCTATTTTAAAAAGCATTAAATCCTGGCATATGCTATAACAATAAGTATTTTCTTTTAGCTTTTTGGTATCATAGCTTGGGTAAATTAGAATCTACTTTGACTTTGACACTCTCTTAGAGGAGAGTGTCACACTTTGGTTGCTAGATAATAGACTATTAGTTACTCTACAGTGTTTACATTCCTTAATATACTTGTGAACATGTATTTGTGCTGTATCACACTTAGAAATTTGTTATTGGTGGATGATCTATCCAATTCAACTGGACAGCATGAAATGTTACAAAAATACGTGGATGTAAAATTAGTGGGTGGAAATTATGTAAATCAAAGTCAGTATCATATTATAAATATCCTATAGTCCTGCTTCTGTATCAAATCAAACCACAGATAAGTTGGATTTATCTCATGCTTTAGAATAACCATGCATGCAACTAACAAGAAAGGTGAATATTTTCTGCACATCTGAGTACTAGAGTTGGAAGTCTATACAACTCTAACTCCTATGTAAGGATTAACCTGCAAGAACATACTTTCTACTTCCCTCTTTTTCACATCTGTCTTGAAGCTTTGCTATTCTTTTAGCTATGTATTAATTCACTCAATCAGCAGGTATTTTTTGAACTCCATGTGCCAGGCATAGGGTGAGGTTCTAAGGGTGTCAGATAGATCCTTTTCCTAATATAGCTTCCATTCAGTAGGACAGGGTGGGCAAAAAAAAAAAGTAGGCAGCTAAAGGTAGTTTCAGAGAGTCATAGTGCTAAAGAGAAACAAGATAGAAGCCAGACACAGAAAGAAAAATACTGCATGATTTCACTTATATGTAGAATCTAAAAAAGTCAAATTCATAAAAGTAGAGAGTTGTACAGTGGTAAAATAAGGGGAGGAGAGATGAGGTAAATGGCAAGATGTTGGTCAAGCGGTACAAAGTTGCAATTATGTAGGAAGAATAAGTTCTAGAGATATAAGGTCAAACATGATGATTATAGTTAATAACAATGTATTGTGTACTGGAAATTTACTAAGAGAGTAGATCTCAAGTGCTCTCATCACACAGGGACACACACAAATAGCAACCATGGGAGGAGATGACTAAGTTAATTAGCTTGTCTGCAGTAATCATTTCACTGAAGTGCAGTGAAGTGAAAGTCACTCATTCATGTCTGACTCTTTGAGACCCATGGACTGTAGCTCACCAGGCTCTTCTGTCCATGGGATTCTCCAGGCAAGAATACTGGATTGGGCTGCCATTTCCTACTGCAGGGGATCTTCCTGACCTAGGAACTGAACCCCAGTCTCCTGCATTGCACACAGGTTCTTTACCATATAAGATACCAGGGAAAACAATCATTTCACTGTATATATCAAAACACTATATTGTACACCTTGTGTGTTAGTCTCTCAGTCGTGTCTGACTCTTTGCAACCCCACAGACTCTCGCCTGCCAGGCTCCTCTGTCCATGGAACTCTCCAGGCAAGAATACTGGGTTGGGTTGCCATTCCCTTCTCCAGAGGATCTTCCCGACCCAGAGATCAAACTCTGGTCTCCTGTATTGCAGGAAGATTCTTTACCATTTGAGCTACAGAGAAGTCCTCTACACCTTAAATATATGTAATTTTAATATAAAAAATAGTAAGATATAAGCTTACCATATGAGCTTACTGTATGAGCTTCCTAGGTGTTGCTAGTGATAACAAACCCACCTGCTAATACAGGAGATGTAAGAAATTCAGGTTTGATCCCTGAGTTGGGAAGATCCCCTGGAGGAAAGCATGGCAACCCACTCCAGTATTCTTGCCTGGACAGTCCCATGGACAGTGGAGTCTGGCAGGCTACAGTCCACAGGGTTGCACAGAGTCGGACATGACTGAAGTGACTTAGCATGTATGCATAAATGACTGGTATAAAATTTTTTGAGAAGACTGATGAAATATTGGAGACTAAAGAATATGACATCTATAAATCTTGTAGTAATGGACTCATTATATGATGAGAGAATAACTTTTGCTATATTTATTCCTATGTTTTAGAATGAAGTGAATATATAAAAATTGCTTCAATAAAACCTTAGTTTGGTACTGATTTTTTTTTAAAGCGTATGTGGTAGAAAATGCATTGTTTTGGGGAAAGGGTACAGTGGGAGTTTCTTCAGATAAAATGCTAAGGGAAGGCTTTTCTTATGATGTGACATTTGAGCTGAGGACTGAACAATGAGAAATGGCTGATCACAGGGAAGGATATTCTGGGCAGAGAGAACTGCAGGTGCAGAGGCATAAGACAGCAAAGAGGAGGGTCTATGCAAGGAAGCAAAACAGGTCGATGAGGCTGGAGCCATGAGGGCTAAAGGGAAAGAGGTATAAAAAGGGATGAGACAAAGGCAGGTGACAGACATTTGCAATTTTGTAGGCCATGGTAAATGTTTGAATTCTAGTTCAAAGCAGTGGAAGCAATATATATAATTTTAAGCAGGAGAATGTGGCAAACTGATTTATAAGGTCTTCTATTTTGTTAATGAAGTATAGGTTCTAGTTACGGAGGAAAGCAGATGGGTTGAGAAGAGGGATGCAAAATGGTTGCTCTGGAAACTGAGAAGTGAGCATGCTCAGACAACTGAGATGTATATATACAGCATCGAATCACTGTCATTTCAAGCAGACTGTGAATTGTACTGTAAATCGGTCTCTATTCCTTTGCTGACTCTTATTTTCTATATCAGTCATTTGTACTAATTTGTATTGAAATCTTTAAATGTATTTAAGTATTTCTCCCATTTTTCATAAGTTCCTTGAGGATACAGATGATGTCTTGCACTTCATCATATGCTCTGCCATCTCTGACAATGCTTTTAAATGGCAGACATTCAATAACTATTTGGGGGAAGGATTTATAGTCCAACTGAACTATGCTCTGTATATAAAGCATTGCATCTAAGAAATAACAAGATTAATGCCAAATACAGATTTCTCTCTGTGTTACCTGCAATATTTTCCTAGATAAATAGATGTATGCACAGATCGGAATGCTGTATTTGTCAGTACATTTTCAAATAAATCCATAGCAAACCAGTGGGAAGATGCTCTTCTTTGACAAACCCCAACTTAATAACATTTGGTGTTCAAATAACACTTTGTGTTCAAAGTGGAAGCTTTAAAACTATTCCGCAAATAGACACTTCAATCCTTGCAGATTTATAATCTGATCAATTTCTGGACAGAAACAATACAAACGTACAGAAGGTCAAACAGCATGGATAGCTGTTGTAGATTCTTATTCCTGTTTTAACTTCAACACCTTTTATGCCCTCCCATGTTTCATTCAGAGCTGGAGGAAAAGGGATGGACAGGTTGTCTTTGTGTTTGAGAGTAATCATGGTTTCCTTCCGTTGTCAGCTATTATTGACACAATGTTGCTTTTTCAAAGAGTGTAGCAAACTATTTTCTTGGACCATATTTCTGCAAAACTTACTGTGATGTCAGAGCATCACTGAAATTTAGGACAGAAAGGGCCCCCATTGAAGTCATCTAGCTCTTGCTGAATGATGAAGTATTCTAGTGAATGTGGAATGGATCCAGTTAGTCTGAAAAATTACGGTTTGAAAATTTTAAGTGTTTTCTTCCTTCCACATATATCAAAGTTCTTGTATTCTGCAATTGGCCCTACTGCTAAATTGTTTTCAACTATATAAACTAGTGTTCTTTATCAATTTAAATTCAATATTTCTGATTATATTACTGCCAGATAATAAAAATAATTCCCCTCCGAGAAGCATTATTTTATATATTTTATGATAACATTTCAACTATCCCCCTTCCTCTTCCAGTTATCTAGGCTGCACATTCAGTACCAATGCATTTTTTCATTCTATTTCCTTTCTTCTGTTGTCTCCTTTATTTACTGATTGGGTTATACAGCTGTACCTATTAGCATTCTGGTCCCAACTATGACTTTAATTTTGTAATACTCTGCTGCTTTAGCGGAAAAATAAAACCACTGGCTTCTGATATCACATAAGTACTTGTGTGGCATGCTTCTTCCCAACAATTTCACATCTGCCATCTTTGTAAATCCCAATGCATTCCTGGTCAGCATGATTTTTACCGAAACCCTGCTCTTTCCACCCTATCATTGATGGATATCAAGAGGAATGAAAAAGAAAGTTGAGCTGATGAAAGACCTGAAAATATCCCCTCAACTCTAGGATAATCATTTATGGAGTATTCATCACGGGGATGGGCTCTAGAATGTAACAGACCTGAACCAGACCTCCGGATCTGCTATTTATTTCTTCTGCAACCTTGGTAAGTGACTAAATTTTGGGATGTACACACTGCTATATTAAAAATGGACAACCTACTGTATAGCACATGGAACACAGCTCAATGTTACGTAGCAGCCTGGATGGGAGGGAAGTTTGGGAGAGAATGGATACATGTATATATATGGCTGTTCACTTGAAACTATCACAACATTGTTAATTGGCTGTACTTCAATATAAAATAAAAAGTTACAAAAAGGAAAAGCTAAAAAAAGATTTCAACTTTATTTAAGAAATGCCTGTCCACTGACTATAATTTAACATCAAACTTTTCAAAAGCACATACTATCTCTCAAGCATTTGATGCCTATTCACCTCCTCAGGTTCACCTCTGTCTTCTGCCTTCTTCCTGATGTTCTATGATACTTAACTTTTTGAAGAGCCTGGTATTCACTGTGCTGTTTGATGCTTCTGTGTATTACTATGTTCATATTGTACCCAATGCAACTTTCTCTAATTGCACGTTAACAGTTAATGTTGGAATTAATGTTCCAGGCCAAAGTGTATTCATCTTTCTATCCCTCGTGCCAAGTAAAGTGACCTCTACCACTTTTGCTGACATTAGGAAAATTGGTATAAATCCACTTCTTATTAAGTGGTAAATAGCAAATCATTTGAAGATATCCCAGGTACTTTTACCTTTTAAAGTGAAGAATAACTGCATCACCATCCACTTGAGAGGGAAACCTGTGTGGCCCTATAACGAGATGTTCTGAAGGAACTAGTGAAGCAGGTTAACAGATGTCATGGATAACTACACTTTCTCCCTGGAATTCTCATTCTTTCAACTCCACTCAATACCTACGTACTCTGTCATCTCGTTTACCATCCCCGATTAGCTGCTCCCCACTCTGTGCTTCCATGATATTTTGTTCATGCCTCTATTTTAGCTTTTACCATGTTGCATTGTGTATATATACACATCTAAATTTTCCTCTGGAGTGTACATTTCCTAGAGGCAAGGGGGTGGGCATATCTTCCTCATTTACACTTTGCAATTGTTATCACCCCGGCCACAGTATAAGCACTCAGTAAATATTGAAAAAACGATCCAAGTCTGTCAAGGGTTGTGTTCGGGTGAGGTAATTCAATATTACCCACTGGTCAGGAGGAATAATAGTATATCAAGGTGCATTAAAGAGCAAATAAAAAACAAGCTCTTCACTTTACTGAATGTGTTTTTACTGTCTTCTTAAATGTCAAAGGGTGAATCAAGTTCACAGTGTACTTGAGAATCTAAGGTAGAAAAAAAATTATGTGCATACTTAGAGATGCCAGGACTCTTATTTTCCCTAGTTTGAATGTGATTTTTTGTACAGTAAATAGACGCCTCTCATCTGGAATATAAGACAATTTTCTGAATATACTGAACCCTCCAGCTGCTGGTGGTGATTCTCTTATGACTGTGGTGCTTGCTTTCTGGTTCTTCCTGTTCTCACTTGCATTTTTGTTTTTAAAGTAGAATTCACCTGAAGCCAGTTTTTACACTGCAGAGCTAATTTCTATGCAAAGGTGAATGATGTCTCACATTAAATATTCCTTAGAGCATAAAGCTGACATTAAATGTATAATTTTAAGCAGCTCAAGCAGTATTCACTAAACGGTTGACACAAGAACAAGGATCACAGGAAAGAGTAGGTGAGAAGGGAAACGATAGGCATGCCAAGACTTTTCCCATCACCTCACTACAGTCATATCCTCATTTATCTTGCTTTTTACATGGGGTTTAATGTTTATTTTTAAAAAACTGGGTCAGATCCCTTAGGAAAAGCTAAACTTAGGGACATTGAGATTCATTAACTCTCCAAGGCCACCAGGAAGACGATGTTGCAAAAAGGGCAATAATACAATTTACTAGCTGATATCTTAATTGTCTGAAATCCAAATAATGTTTTTTAAAGATAAAGGTTTAAATCTCAAAATGACGACATTGTGCTAAAGGTAAGTTTATGCATCTAATTCTTAAGTGGACCTGTTAGCTAGGAGAAAGACCTATTTCACACACTGGACTCTCACGCCTATGGAGTTCATAAATAACTCTAAGTATTTACATAGATTTGAAAGAAATTCCACTTTTGGAATTTGGCATTAAAGGGTTAGACTACCTGTACCCAGGAAAATTTTGAGTTTAGGTCAGGCAAAGGAATTATTTATTTAAAAGTAATTTGAGACTGTTGACATTTTCTTAAGCGTATTCATGGAAGAGGGTGCATTTGGCTAATTTCACATGCAGCAAGCTTGTAAACGCACAATGGAATGCAAAGAAAGCTATGAATACTTTTAAATTCATATGTAGCATAATACATACATATAGATTGTCCTTTATTTGAAGGTGATGCTGCCATTATGGTCTCTGCTATTTTCTGTGTGTTCAGATCTGATCTGGCTGTTTGATTGGCAATTCTTACTGTGTACAGTCTGAGTATGTGTCAACTAACAACTGCAACCATTGCCTGGAGGGCTTGATTGCTGGGTTGCTCAATATTTATTAAGCACCCAGGAAGTGCTAGGTGCTGCATTGAACAATGCAAGTGTAAGAATGCTACTGTCCTCCAAAAATTCTATTCCAAGGTGACTAGTGGAATGCACATGCTTTTTATTTTTCACGCAAGTTGAGTAAAACTATGCAATTAGAAAAATGACCGTCATTTATCAGATGTTGTTCCTCAGTAATATGTAAAGTAGGTAACTAATGTCTTTTGTGTTCATTTGAAAATGTTCAGATTAGAAGGTCATGTTTGACTGAAACTACTATAGTGATCTACTAGATGTGATCATCAAAGAAGAATGATGTGAAAATGTAATATCATTAGGGTAGAAAAAGATGTAAAAACAACTTTGGGTCAGTGCATTTGTGCTTAAAGAAAATGGATAGAAAAAAGTCCAGTAATCTTTCCAAGCTTTGGTCATAGTAAGGTTTTGGGTCAAATTGAGCAACACTATTTTTGGCCACTGTTTACATGAATTTTGATATAATTTCTCCACATTTAACCATAGCATTTTTGTTAATAATGGCATTAAGTAAAGTAATAATGGAAACCAGTAGACTCAAGCGACAGTATTTATTTTTCAAGTTTGGGTGAACTGTGTCATATTTCTGGCATATTTCTTAAAGTATTTGACACCAAAGGACCTTCTTAGTAACAACAGGATTTTTAAATAATTGAAATCAAGAACTAATGCATAGGGTGGAGGCTGAAGAAATTAACTGCAGTCTTATGCAGTGCTATTTATAGCCAGTATTAAGCCTAGCATGTCATTGTTAGGAACAATAAAGTATTCCAATGTATGAATAAGATCACTATGATCTTAAATGTATTTCTTAAATTGAGAACTATTATCTTTAGCTGAGTTATTAAAAATAGCCAATTTGAAGTGTGTTTATAGAAAACAGGGTGAAATATTTTGTGTACATTAAAAAATAATAATGTGTTGCATTTTCATCACTACTGAAGAAACAAGCATATTTAAGTTTAAAGTTTTGGAATTTTTGTTTTCATATTTTCCAAATAACAAAGATGTCATCTACATAATCAAAATAACTTATTTTTACATTGAAACAATTTTAAGGCATTTAATTCAAAATACCCTTAATAAGATCTGATAGAGTGCTAATGCAATGTCTTTTCTCTAGTCATAATTATAACAAAGTGAAATTTATACAAAGAAGAGTTGGTCAGGACATTAGTAATAATGTAGTATTGACAGTCAAAGCGCTCTCTCTTTTGATGATTTTAATTTTCCGGGATTTAAGTAGAGCAGTGTAAAAATGCCAACACCCACTTTGCTGCTACTCATCTAATAGCTTCTTATCTAATGGGATATGCATTAATTCTTTTAACTGACTTAAACATTATCCACATTTTAGTATAATTATATGGCCATAATTTATCCTGTAACTATGTGGACAAAGTTAAGAAAAAAAAGTCAACTGTAGGTTTGCAGAAAATCCAGAAACCAATTAAAGCTTTGCTCTAAGAGCTAGAAATTTTAATAAAGAACATGAAGGTGGCAAGAGGAGGATGGGGTGACTTGAGGGGTTGTGACTCAGTGGAGGGGCAGAAGATGGCATGGAGGATCTAGTAAAAATAACATTAAAATTCTGGATACAGAATAAAATCTTATAACTTAAAATGTCTTCCCCTCAGATGTACAGGGATTCTGAGCACACTGTTGTTCTCAGGCACAACTGTTCTTGTTTTTGGCTTCATCTGATGGTCGTGTCTCCTTCAGTCAATAATAATGAATGCAAGAATCAGTCTTAGTTCAGAC
Source organism: Odocoileus virginianus (assembly GCF_023699985.2). Taxonomy (NCBI): domain Eukaryota; kingdom Metazoa; phylum Chordata; class Mammalia; order Artiodactyla; family Cervidae; genus Odocoileus; species Odocoileus virginianus. The sequence continues at coordinate 35,862,983 of NC_069689.1, read as the reverse complement.
ACAAGGGGAATCTCCATATTAGAAATCTACTGGTAAAGAATAATGTATTTTGTCTCTCCTTTTCTTCCTCCCAGCAATAAAAATTTGATCAAAATGCTATGTATTTACTGAAATAACTGAAAAGGACCTTGACTTTGGTAATCATTTTAACACTATCTCTATTAAGGTCATCTTTTGGGTATGAACCCCATTTTACCCAGGAGGAAATAGATTATATGAACTTTTCAAACTATATGAACAATAAATGAAGGAACTAGAGCTAAGCCCAGGGATTCAGGTCTTTCAATTACTAGTGTAGAAAGTTTTTTGCTGTCACTCAACCTTCCTTTGAATTGAGTTCCTAAAAATTATAAATGCTTGTCTGGAGGTGTTTATTGTTTGGTCTTACCTGAAAAACTGAAATATACTGAATTTTGTTTTGTACTTATTTTTTGATTGAGAAGAATAAAAGGGAGATACTAAAGCTTGAATCTCTACAACGCCTTTTATAAAAGTTTAATGTTATTTAAAATGATCATTCCATTAAAACCATGTACTTGAAAAACTGAATGAAAAATAGAAGGAAAAAACAACTCTTTATTTGAAACAGCCCCAATATCTAGCTGCTAGCACCATGATGATGAGTATTTTTCGGCTGTCATCCACAGAGCTGTCGGACTGTTTGACTCCCTGCGGTACCAGCCAGAGAGGAACAAATAAAGGTATAGAGGGTGAGAGGGTGGTAGTCTGCACATTTCTCAGTTCCACAAGAGCAACTTGACTTTGATTTGTTTCATATACTGAAGTTTCCCTGGCCTTATTTTGAAGAAAGAGTAGCAGGACTAAATGAATCAGTATAAAATATTTAAATAAATTTTGGCAAGTTTTCTGCATATCTGAAATTGAACCAATATATCACATAGTATATTTTGGAGTTAAATATAGCTAAGATTTTTCATGGGTTCTGTTTTGCAGAGGAGAGGGTGGCAGCACTGAGAAATAAAGTGCCTTTCCCTGAGTCTCATGAAGAATCAGAAGCCCAGCTGAATATAATTTTCAAGGCAGACATTTCCTGCTCAATGCTCTATCCATTAGAATGCACTACCTCTTTGCTTTCACAGTTGTTTATATTTGCTTTAACAGCAGTTTTCATTAATGCCTCTTAAATGATTGAAATATAGTTTTAAAAACCTGCATTGTTACAACTGCATTGTTACCTTTGTCTTTATTAGTAAAACAATCTTTTTCCTTGTTTACTTTTGTTAAGTGCTAATGTAAATAACAGCTTTTATTTAGCATATTTTTACCGACTGTTTTTACACTTTTTTGCTACCTCTAGCCTAACCATATTTGTTTCATTCTTTTGCAAATCTTCTAATTCTAAATTAAATGAAGTTGGGATCTATGCTAAAAGAAATGATACAGCAGTGTTCCTGTTTTTCAATTCTAATTAAAGCCTTCAACTCCTCTGCACTTATACTTCTATGAATCCCGATTCTGTCATTGCTGCACAAATGCTGTTACAGCTCACACAGGAGTAATTCTAATATAATTAAAATGATCTAATATTGCAATTGTTTGCTGAGAAACTAAGTGAATTCTCTTTCGACACTCATCAGTTTAACTTCTAGATAATATCAAAAAAGAAATGTCATCTTTATAATCTCATGGCTGATAAAGAGTAGTTTATTTTTATTCTTGATATGATCATTTAAATATTTTTTTCTCTAGCACTTCCTGATTGCTTGTTTAAAATTTCAATTTAGGTGTTGATAGCTGGATCATTTAAGAAAAATCCCTTAATCTTCTCAAGGCTTTTGTTTCTCTAAAGGAAGACATATTAGAGCACTCTCTACCTCCCTTGTATTAGTATAGAGTCCACAGAGGAAGTGAAAGGGGCTTCTGCCTTACCAATTCTTTCCATCTGGGTTACAGGCAGTGAAAAGTCCCCCGTCCTTTCCAGTTAAAGCTTTCACTCAGGCCACATCAATACTGGCATGGAGGTGTTCCTGCAGTTGATTCAGCTCACTCAGTGATCTCAAAAAAGTAAGTGTATAACCATGAACATCCAGCTATTTTGGGCACACAATTTGGTGCCCATACTTGGAGGGTGCCTCAGTGGTAAAGAATTCGCCCGCAATGCAGGAGACACAGATTCGATCCCTGGGTAGGGAAGATCCCCTGGAGAAGGAAATGGCAACCCACTCCAGGATTCTTGCCTGAAAAATCCCATGGACAGAGGAGCCTGGTGGGCTAAATTCCATGTAGTCGCAAAACAGTAGGACAGGACCTAGTGACTAAACAACAGCAACAACAACTTTTGGGGCCAATGGTAATTAGGAGTGAAAAACAAAAACACTTTCATCTGTTCTGTTGATAACAAGGTTTTTAAGCGGCCTCAGTTTCGGTGTAACAGGAATGTCACTTCTCAGAATAACATTCATGAGAAGCTACCAGATTATTAACCTAGAGTAGTAGGTTCAAAGAACAATGGTGAACCAAAGTCAAAGTGCAAAAGGGACTGTTTCCCTATTTCTTCAGAAACATGTCACACAGGAACAATATGAGTGGTCTGATTTCTCAGCTTCCCCCGTGTGTGTGTGTTCAGTCATGTCCAACTCCATGTGACCCCATGGACTGTGGCCTGCCAGACTCCTCTGTCCATGGGGTTTTCCTGGCAAGAATCCTGGAGTGGGTTGCCATTTTCTCCTCCAGGGGATCTTCGCAAATAAGGGATTAAACCCGTGTCTCCTGCGTCTCCTGCGTCTCCTGCATTGCAGGGACCGTTATTTTGGCTCACACAGGATCTCTCTCACAGGACGGGTGCTTGGTATCATAAGGTTGATTTTAGGAGAAGTCAGTTTCTCCTAAGCTAGTCTTGCAAACAGCCAGGTTTTCTGTCATTTCAGCTGCTATTAAGGACAGGGCAGCATCCATCTCTAGACAAGCTTTATTGGCATCCTCCTCTCTTCGGCACCTGCCATTTATTCATTTACTCACAAGAACAGTTGAAAACAAGAGAAACAGATGTTGTTGAACTCATCAAACTGTGCACTTTTCTTCAGTTGAATCTCACCTAGCTTCAAATGGGAACAAGATGTTCTTTCCGCTATGGATGTTCTTCTACTGTGAATTTCGAATTCTGAAGATTTTCTCAGGTCTAAGCTCAATGGTATTTAAAGGCATAAAATCCCCAGTAAACAATGTCTGTTGTAAGGGCATGACCTTGTTTTCATGAAGGAGAATAGCCTTTAGGAATAAACACTTATTTTGTAGCAGCAATTTTGACTTCTCCAGAAAAAAAAAAAAGCACATAGAATTGTATAGCAGGAAGGAATCAATAATTTCCCAAAACTTTTTTCGACAAACCTAATTTTTCAACAACTGCTATATAGTACAATTTGACGGATACTATCAGTCTTTGGTTTTCTTTCTTACTGATCTCACAGTTTTTCACATAGTCATTCTGGTTTTTCTATTCTGTGCATGTCTGATAACCAGACAAGATGTATTGTTTCCAAATCATGAAAACTTTAGAGGAAGTACCCCAGAGTGCTTTTTCTTATTGTCTAATTCAGTGGCCTCATAAGAATTCAAATTTAAAATACAAAAGAAGAATAGGAATGACTACCAAAAAGCATATTCAAGAACTGATAATAGTAGCAATCATTTATTAAATACTACTTGCAGATTCTGGATTAGACTCACTAATTCAATAAATACATATATGGAAAACATACTGTTTTCTATAAACTCTTGGAATATAACTATGAACAAAGCAGACAAAGTTCCCTACTTGTGTGGTGTGCCTCTGAAATGGCCTGTGATGATCTCCACTTCCTTGTGTTCATCTGCTTGTGCAAAACTCTTCCCTTGTATGCTGGCAGGATGTAGTGACTTATTTTTAAGAGATATGGCAAAAGTGTCACTTCAGAAATTAGGTTACATACATACTGGACTTCCGTCTTGGAATTCTCTTTCACTCTTTTTCTTGTGCTCCTTTGAGGAAAGCCAGCTGCCACATTGCGAGTTCTTTATGGGAAGGGGTACATGGCAGGGAAGGCCCGTGGCCAACAGCCAGCTAAGAACTGGAGCCTTCAGCCCTACAACCCACAAGGAACCGAGTCCTGCTAAGAACCACATAAGCGAACTTGGAAATGTACTCTTCCTTGAGCAAACCTTTGAATAAGGCCGTACCTACAGCCATAAGCTTGACTGAATTCTCATGACAGACTTCATTTTTTTTTTCCATTTATTTTTATTAGTTGGAGGCTAATTACTTTACATCAGTGCAGTGGTTTTTGTCATACATTGAAACGAATTAGCCATGGATTTACATGTATTCTCCATCCCGGTACCCCCTCCCACCTCCCTCTCCACCCGATTCCTCTGGGTCTTCCCAGTGCACCAGGCCCGAGCACTTGTCTCATGCACCCAACCTGGGCTGGTGATCTGTTTCACCCTAGATAATATACATGTTTCGATGCTGTTCTCTTGAAACATCCCACCCTCGCCTTCTCCCAGAGTCCACAAGTCTGTTCTATACATCTGAGTCTCTTTTTCTGTTTTGCATATAGGGTTATCGTTGCCATCTTTCTAAATTCCATATATATGCAAATCAAAACCACAATGAGGTACCATTACACGCCAGTCAGGATGGCTGCTATCCAAAAGTCTACAAGCAATAAATGCTGGAGAGGGTGTGGAGAAAAGGGAACCCTCTTACACTGTTGGTGGGAATGCAAATTAGTACAGCCACTATGGAAAACAGTGTGGAGATTTCTTAAAAAGCTGGAAATAGAACTGCCATATGACCCAGCAATCCCACTTCTGGGCATACACACCAAGGAAACCAGATCTGAAAGAGACACGTGCACCCCAATGTTCATCGCAGCACTGTTTATAATAGCCAGGACATGGAAGCAACCTGGATGCCCATCAGCAGACGAATGGATGAGGAAGCTGTGGTTCATGACAGACTTCAAAACATGGGCACCTCACTAAGCTATGTCAGGAATCCTAACCCACAGAAAAGGTGACAAAGTAAATGTTGGCTGTTTTAAACCACTATCTTTTGGGATAATTTGCTATTCATATACAGTAATGGATAATTAAAGAAGAGAGGAGAGAAAATAGGTAAAGAAGAGAGAGAGTACTGGAAGGAGTAAGTGAGTAGCACACAGCAAATTGAAACAGCAAGGTTCACAAAAGGACTCACTCAGATCATAACTTTTAAGCAAAAACCTGAAGGGAAGTGAGAGGGGAAACAGTCATAATATCTGAAGGAAGAAGTTTGCAGGAAAAATGAAGACCAAATTCAAATGCTCTGAGACAAGTAATTCTGTTATATTAGAGAATGTAAGGCTGTCAGTGTGGCTAAAAAGGAAAATGTGAGAGAGAAAGAAAAAGAAGTGATTAAGAAATTAGATCAGAATTATCCAACGGTTTGCTCAAGGAAGAATACATTTCCAAGTTCATTTACGCGGTTCTTAGCAGGACTTGGTTCCTTGTGGGCTGTAGAACTGAAGGCCTCAGTACTTGGCTGGTTGGGGTGTGTGTGTGTGTGTGTGTGTGTGTGTGTGTGTGTGTGTGTGTGTGTGTGTGTGTGTGTGTGTGTGTGTGTGTGTGTGTGTGTGTGTGTGTGTGTGTGTGTGTTGTTATTGTTGCTGTTCTTTCTTTCGGTGAAGAGGTAGGTGAAATTTAACGGACTGGTGGTTCCTTGTAAAGACTCTGGATTTTTATGAAAAGCATACCAATTGCCAATCAGGACCCTAGTTAGGAAAAGAGATACAACTGTATATCAAATATAATTTAACAACTCCTTAGAATTATCCTGAGAAGCAGGTATCACTAACTATACTTTCATTGCAAGGACACAGTTGGAATAACGAAGTGACATGCCCAGGGCTATGCAGATAATTAAAAGGAGAATCAGAATTTGATCCTATGTACTTTTGTCTCCAAGTTGGAGTTTTTATTTTATTTATTTATTTATTTATTTCATTCTTCATCATGAGTTTTTATTTACTCCAAATAGTAACATACCAGACAACTTGAAACACTTCGGGCTTTTTCTTACCCACAACACTTGGAATGGTTTTACATTTTTTTTTCCATTGATTTTTATTAGTTGGAGGCTAATTACTTTACAATATTGCAGTGGTTTTTGTCATACATTGACATGAATCAGCCATGGATTTACATGTATTCCCCATCCCGATCCCCCCTCCCACCTCCCTCTCCACCCGATTCCTCTGGGTCTTCGCAGTGCACCAGGCCTGAGCACTTGTCTCATGCATCCAGCCTCGGCTGGTGATCTGTTTCACCCTAGATAATATACATGTTTCGATGTTGTTCTCTCAAAACATCTCACCCTCACCTTCTCCCACACAGTCCAAAAGTCTGTTCTGTACATCTGTGTCTCTTTTTCTGTTTTGCATATAGGGTTATTGTTACCATCTTTCTAAATTCCATATATATGTGTTAGTATACTGTATTGGCCTTTATCTTTCTGGCTTACTTCACTCTGTATAATGGGCTCCAGTCTCATCCATCTCATTAGAACTGATTCAAATGAATTCTTTTTAATGGCTGAGTAATATTCCATGGTATATATGTACCACAGCTTCCTTATCCATTCATCTGCTGATGGGCATCTAGGTTGCTTCCATGTCCTGGCTATTATAAACAGTGCTGCGATGAACATTGGGGTGCACGTGTCTCTTTCAGATCTGGTTTCCTCAGTGTGTATGCCCAGAAGTGGGATTGCTGGGTCATATGCAGTTCTAATTCCAGTTTTTTAAGAAATCTCCACACTGTTCTCCATAGCGGCTGTATTAGTTTGCATTCCCACCAACAGTGTAAGAGGGTTCCCTTTTCTCCACACCCTCTCCAGCATTTATTGCTTGTAGACTTTTGGATAGCAGACATGATGACTGGCGTGTAATAGTACCTCATTGTGGTTTTGATTTGCATTTCTCTGATAATGAGTGATGTTGAGCATCTTTTCATGTGTTTGTTAGCCATCTGTATGTCTTCTTTGGAGAAATGTCTGCTTAGTTCTTTGGTCCATGTTTTGATTGGGTCATTTATTTTTCTGGAATTGAGCTTCAGGAGTTGCTTGTGTATTTTTGAGATTAATCCTTTGTCTGTTGCTTCGTTTGCTATTATTTTCTCGCAATCTGAGGGCTGCCTTTTCACCTTACTTATAGTCTCCTTTGTTGTGCAAAAGCTTTTAAGTTTCATTAGGTCCCATTTGTTTATTTTTGCTTTTATTTCCAATATTCTGGGAGGTGGGTCATAGAGGATCCTGCTGTGATTTATGTCGGAGAGTGTTTTGCCTATGTTCTCCTCTAGGAGTTTTATAGTTTCTGGTCTTACATTTAGATCTTTAATCCATTTTGAGTTTATTTTTGTGTATGGTGTTAGAAAGTGTTCTAGTTTCATTGTTTTACAAGTAGTTGACCAGTTTTCCCAGCACCACTTGTTAAAGAGGTTGTCTTTTTTCCATTGTATATTCTTGCCTCCTTTGTCGAAGATAAGGTGACCATAGGTTCATGGATTTATCTCTGAGATTTCTATTCTGTTCCATTGATCTATATTTCTGTCTTTGTGCCAGTACCATACTGTCTTGATGACTGTGGCTTTGTAGTAGAGTCTGAAGTCAGGCAGGTTGATTCCTTCAGTTCCATTCTTCTTTCTCAAGATTACTTTGGCTATTCGAGGTTTTTTGTATTTCCATACAAATTGTGAAATTATTTGTTCTAGTTCTGTGAAAAATACCATTGGTAGCTTGACAGGGATTGTATTGAATCTATAGATTGCTTTGGGTAGTACAGCCATTTTGACAATATTGATTCTTCTAATCCATGAGTTTTTATTTTAGAGTAATATCCAGCATTAACTGCCTCACCCCCATATGTAAAATACTGAAAGATATACAAACTGGAAAATGAAGAGAATACAAGTAAAAAATAGAGTGATACGGATAAGGCGACTGGAAAAGGTCACTTTTCATTCCAATCCCAAAGAAGGGCAAAGCCAAAGAATGTTCTGCACAGTTGCATTCATTTCACATGGGAGCAAGGTAATGTTCAAAATCCTTCAAGCTAAGCTTCAACAGTGTGTCAATCAAGAACTTCCAGATGTACAAGCTCAATTTAGAAAAGGCAGAGGAACCAGAGATCAAATTGTCAACATCTGTTGGATCATGGAAAAAGCAAGAGAATTCCAGAAAAAAAAACTACTTATGTTTCATTGACTACACTAAAGCCTTTGTGTGGATCACAAGAAACTGTGGAAGATTCTTAAAGAGATGGAATACCAGACCACCTTACCTGCCTCCTGAGAAACCTGTATGCAGGCCAAGAAGCAACAGTCAGAACCAGACATGAAACAATGGACTGGTTCAAAATTGGGAAAGGAGTACATATAGGCTATACATTGTCACCCTGCTCATTTAACTTATATGCAGAATATATCATGTGAACTGCTGGGCTGGACGAATCATAAGCTGGAATCAAGACTGCCAGGAGAAAAATCAACAACCTCAGATAAGCAGATGATACCATCCAATGGCAGAAAGTGAAGAGGATCTAAACAGCCTCTTAGTGAAGGTGAAAGAAAGGAGTGAAAATGCTGGCTTAAAACTCAACATTCACAAAACTAAGATCATAGCATCTGGTCCCATCCAAGTCCAAGTCCAAGTGAAAATCACTCAGTTCTGTTTGACTCCTTGCAAACCCACGGAGTGTGGCCCACCAGTCTCCTCTGTCCATGGCATTCTCCAGGCAAGAATACTGGAGTGGGTAGCCATTCCCTTCTTAGTTAATCTTCCCAATCCAAGGATTGAACCAAGGTCTCCCACATTGCAGGCAGATTCTTTACCAGATGAGCCACAAGGGATCCCCAAGAATACTGGAGTGGGTAGCCTATCCCTTCTCCAGGGGATCTCCCCAACAAAGGAATCGAACTGGGGTCTCCTGCATTACAGGTGGATTCTTTACCAGCTGAGCTACCAGTTAAGGCAAATAGATGGGGAAACAATAGAAACAGTGGCAGATTTTATTTTCTTGGACTCCAAAATTACTGCAGACGGTGACTGCAGCCATGAAATTAAGACGCTTGCTCACTGGAAGGAAAGCTATGACAAACTTAGCATATTAAAAAGCAGAGACATCACTTTGCTGATGAAGGTCCATCTAGTCAAAGCTATGGTATTTCCAGTAGTCAGGTATGTATGTGAGAGTTGGACCATAAAGAAGGCTGAACATCGAAGCACTGATGTTTGAGCTGTGGTGTTGGAGAAGACTCTTGAAAGTCCCTTGGACTGCAAGGAGATCAAACCAGTCAATCCTAAAGGAAATCAACACTGAATACTCATTGGAAGGACTGATACTGAAAATGAAGCTCCAATACTTTGGCCACCTGATGCGAAGAGCTGACTCATTAGACAAGACCCAGAGGCTGGGAAATATTTAGGGCAAGAGGAGAAGGGGGTGACAGAGGATGAGATGGGTGGATGGCATTACTGATTCAATGGACATGAGTTTGAGCAAATTCATACTCAGATTTCCCTGATAGCTCAGTTGGTAAAGAATCCACCTGCAATTCAGGAGACTTGGCTTTGATTCCTGGATCAGGAAGATCCCCTGGAGAAGGGATAGGCTACACACTCCAGTATTCTGGCCTGGAGAATTCCAGGTACTGTATAGTCCATGGGGTTGCAAAGAGTTGGACACAGACTGAGCGACTTTCACTTTCTGGGAGACAGTAAAGTATAGGGAAGCCTGGCGTGCTGTAGTCTATGGGGTCACAAATAGTCAGATATGACTTAGCGACTGAACAACAAGAAAATGTATTATTCCCTATACAACAGAAATAAACAAGTACTTCTTTGATCTCTTTAAAAGTAGGAAATACTATATATGAAAAGCACAGCCTGTGTTAGATGACTTCTCTAAAACAACTGAAGACAATAGAAGGACCAGAAAAAGAACTCAGTTCTCTGAACTCTCAATTTATTGTTGAACCACCAAAGAACAGTCCTTTCCTATTAGTTAACCTTTATAAGGTATTTTGGTGATGAAAAGTACTATTATTATCTTGGAGCTTTTAAAAAAAATTAAGACAAAAACATTTCTAAAACAATTATAATTGATTAAGTCATCCTTGTACTTTAAGCTTCTGAAGTTCACCAAATTATAGTGCACTAATAAATGAAGATAGTACTTCATTAAAGACTTTAGACATTTTCTGAAATGAACTGAAATTAACAAAAGGATCTACAGGGTGAAATGCAAATCTTCTGTAAAATTCTTTTCTACAATTTTCAAAAGCCCAGGTGATTAATATAGCTGTAGATTAGTATGAATTTAAAACAACACATGAGTGAACTTTGAAATCATATAAATGAAGAGTTTTCACATATTAATTTTTATGTCCAGACAATGTTAACTTATTATACCATTGATTTTAACTGATAAATTTATGTCTGTGTAGGAACATAGGGAAAATAATCTCTTAGCTCTGCAGGACATATCCTATTTCTCTGAGAAAATGTTATTATTTGGATAGATAGCTTTTGTTTTATAAGGCCTCTGGTCTAGTAATAATTCCTAGTTGGTACAGGGACTGAATATATTTCTCAACATACACTGCTTTTAATTCATGCAAACAATACTTAAAATATCATTAGCCTCATTTAGACAAATGAGAAAAATGGGGACCAGAGAAAACTATCACATAATAAATGGAAAAGAAAGAATTTCTACCTTGATGACTTAGCCTCCTAAATCCATATATTTCAAGTAACGCTGTAGTTAGAGAACAAGAACTCTGGGTCATTTCTCATTTACTTTCTGTTTCTTGTTATTTTTTTCTTTTATGCGTGTGTGAGAGAGAGACATCAAAATGTTTGAATATTAAATAATTGATTGTTTATATCTCCTCTTTCTGAGTAAACGATATACTGGAGAAAGCAAAAAATGTTACCTAGAGCTATCAAACTGGATTATTCAGATCAGCCCCCTTCATGAAGTTTTGTTGCTTGACAGAAACCCATTCAATGTGTTCTCCAAGAAAGCCTTCTAAGCAGGGAAATTCAAGGAACTAGAAGTTACATTCATGGCTGCAGATTTTAGCCCCAGTGTTTTTTTGTTTTTTTTAAATTTCAGATACCATTTATTCCATTTCTTTCATTTTAGAAATAAAGAAATCGAGGCCCAGAGAATTTAAAACACTTGCTCAAAAAAACACAAAGGTAGTAAGTGGCAAAATCAGTATTAGAAAACTAAGTCTCTTTTCCTTTACGTTGTGTGTGTGTGTGTGTGTGTGTGTGTGCGAGCTTAGTCACTCAGTTGTGCCTGACTCTTTGTGAACCTGTGGACTGTAGCCCACCAGGCCCCTCTGTCCCTGGGGATTCTCCAGACAAGAATATGGAGTGGGTTGTCACGCCCTCCTCCAGGGGGTCCTCCCAACCCAGGGACTGAACCCAGGTCTCCCGCATTGCAGGCAGAGTCTTCACTGTCTGAGCCGCTAGGGAAGCCCTTTCCTTTATTAGCTCCAGTCTTAATTGGTGGTATTTCCTTGTCCTCTTTGAAAACTTTTACCACTTAAGAACCTTTTACTTTACCACTATTTTGATTAACCTACTGTGTTAGTACTATTACCGCTATTATTTTTAAAATCAACCCAAAGAGAGTGGCTCAGTGGTTAGCCATGATCCTTGTCATATGCTGTTTTCTCTACAAAGACCTCTTTGTATCCTCCAAATTTTAGTATCCTCAAAAAAATGATCTTTCATTCTAGTCCTAGGCAGTCTTCTTAACTGCAAGACTTCCATTGAAGAGGTGGCTGAATAAAAAAGTAAAATCTGAAGTTTTTAATGTTATTTTTAAAAATTAAAAAATTAACTTTATCTACAGAGCTCAGGACAGTGAAAAAAACTCATGGTAAAGCTTGTAAACTGTTTGCTGAAAGAAAAATGGAGTAATATGATTTTAATAAATAAAAATATCTATTTGCTAGGAATAAAGGCTGTTTCCTTTGTGAAAATTTTCTCCAAACACAGTGGGAGCATCACTGAGGAAAAATATAAAAATAGGAAAGTGGTACTTTTTCATATGTTAAGACAACCATCCTCTACAAGACAGTAACAACTTTTAATAAGATTGCCTAATTTGCCTAATATTATTTGTCATCTCAATAGCTGTAATCAATATCAGAATTTCTTTTACAATGCCTTGTATCAATAGGTATATAAAAATCTCTGGCTATCTATCTACCTACCTACCTAGCATCTATCAAACTTTGGCCATGAAAGGAATTCTTTAAAATAATTCCTGAAATTATTAGTTTAAAAAGAAGGTAAATAGTTTGAGATCATTTTTAGAACCAGTTAAAGATCACCAAAATCTTTTTGTACATATAATAAAAGAAAAAGAAGACTGTTTTTATACACTTGCTGCTGCTGCTGCTAAGTCGCTTCAGTCATGTCCGAATCTGTGCAACCCCATAGACGGCAGCCCACCAGGCTCTGCCATCCCTGGGATTCTCCAAGAGAGAACACTGGAGTGGGTTGCCATTTCCTTCTCCAATGCATGAAAGTGAAAAGTGAAAGTGAAGTCGCTCAGTTGTGTCCAACCCTTAGAGACCCCATGGACTGCAGCCCACCAGGCTCCTCCGTCCATGGGATTTTCCAGGCAAGAGTACTGGAGTGGGGTGCCATTGCCTTCTCCGTTTATAGATTTGACACTCTTCAAAACAAGTCTTTTGGAATCTCTCTCTTTATAAGTAAATAAACATTTTTATTTACAATATATAGAAATTCATGTATATATTTTATATAATTATATATAATATATATTTATTTTGTGTGTGTGCTCAGTCATGTCTGATTCTCTTTGACTCTTCAGACTGTAGTATCAGGGCTTCCCTGATAGCTCAGTTGGTAAAGAATCCACCTGTGATGCAGAAGACCCGGGTTAGATTCCTGGGTCATGAAGATCTGCTGGAGAAGGGATAGGCTACCCACTCCAGTATTCTTGGGCTTCCCTTGTGGCTCAGCTGGTAAAGAATCTGCCCGCAATGTGGGAGACCTGGGTTTGATCCCTGGGTTGGGAAGATCCCCTGGAGAAGAGAAAGACTAACCACTCCAGTATTCTGGCCTGGAGTATCCATGGACTATAGTCCATGGGGTCACAAAGAGTTGGACACGACTGAGCGACTTTCACTTCAGAGTGTAGTCTACCAGGCTCCTCTGTCCATGGGTTTTTTCAGGCAAGAATACTGGAATGGATTAGCAATTTCTCCTCCAGGGGATCTTCCTGACCCAATGATCAAATCCGCACCTCCTGTGTCTCTTGCATTACAGGCTGATTCTTTACCTCTGAGCCATGGGGAAAGCCCAAATATATTAATTATTATAATTATTAATAATTTACTGATATATAACTATAATTATTCTATGAATATATATTTATATTTACATACATAAATGTACATATACAAAACTTGCTATATATAACATATATATGTTAGAATTACATATGTATATTTTATATACATATATTTCATAATGAGAAATTTGAGGAGGAACTTTTTATATATTTAAGTGTGTGTGTGTGTGCTCAGTTGCTTCACTTGTATCTGACTCTGTGTGACCTTACGGAATGTAGATCACCAGACTCCTCCGCCTATGCGATTCTGTAGGCAAGAATACTGGAGTGGGATGTTGTGCCCTCCTCCAGAGGATCTACCTGACCAAAAATCCAACCCGTGTCTCCTGCATTGCAGACAGATTCTCTACTGCTCAGCCACCTGGGAGCCCATATGTATGTATACTTATATGTACACTTTATTTATAACATTTATATTGATTTATATATATATATATATTCTACCCTTTTACATTTTCCATTACCCAATTCCTATAATTTAATTATCCCCTGAGTACCTAGTTGAAAATCTTATCCTAACATAGAATACAAGAAATCTTAGTTTTTAAGCAGTCAGAAAGCTTTCTAAAAAAAAAAAAAAAAAGAAAGCTTTCTAGCTTATGCCTTTCTCCATTCACTTTCATGGAGATGACAGAAAATCAATATCAAGAGAGGTAAGATGGCACCAGAAATTTGTTTTTCTGTTCCTTATGGGGATAAACATACACATATTCATTCATAAATATTTATTTAGCACTTACTATATTCCAGGCCCTGTTACTAGTGTGAGTTCTAAGTTGTTTTACTATGCCATTACTTGCAGTTATCTAAAATCTTCTCACCACTAACATCCTCCATCCCTGTCGTTTATTGAGAGCAGGGTGAAATTGAGAGGAAAGTAGGCAGTTTGTTTGTCTTATAAAATTAAAAAAGAAAACCTCTCTGAGTTGGGCTTGATTTGACTGATTTGAACTGATTTTAGATTCACATAAGTGAAAAGTGAAAGTGTTAGTCACTCAGTCGTGTCTGACTCCTTGTGACCCCACAGACTGTAGCCCGCCAGGCTTCTCTGTCCTTGGGATTCTCAAAGCAAGAATACTGGAGTGGATTGTCGTTTCCTACTCCAAGGGAGCTTCCTGATCCAGGGGTCAAACCCGGGTCTCCTGAACTGCAGGCAGATTCTCTACCTCCTGAGCCGCCAAAGGGACTCAATACATTATAAAGCACATGCAAAGTTATATCCTAAACTTTTGGCATTTAATAGTTTCCCCCTTCTTTTATCTTTTCTCAGAAAGGAAGAGCAATGACTAGTTGAATATTAAGTCCTGGAAAGTTAACTCTCCCTGACTTTTCTGGACTCTTCCCCCAAGTTTCTTCTTAGCCTATGGCATCACTTAGATTGATTCTCACTTAGCTACAGGCAATAATCAATTTCTCATTTTTGTTTACTTCTCAAGCTTCATTTCCTGAGAAGAGCAGTCTAGAAAGCCAATAAGCCCTAGCATTAGAAGAAAATGAATCCCCAAAGTCTTTGCTATCTTGAACAAGGCTTAACCCAACTGCTACCATATTGGTTGCAGGGCAGTTGTAGATGGACCTGGAGACTGCCCTACAGAGTGAAGCAAGTCAGAAAGAGAAAAGCAAATGGCATACAACATCACTTATATGTGGAATCTAAAAAAATGATACAGATGGCAATTGTGAAAGGACGGCATATAAATCCTGAGATGCACATACAGACTGATGTAGCGTAAGAAAGAGGTAATTAACTCTCTTCCCTGAGAAGGTTGTAAAAATTGTTCCTTTTGCCTGAAATGTCTACCTGGTGACATCTTACAATGTCCAACTCATATTGGCTACTTTCACAGCCTCTCCTGGCCCTCCTTCAGACTCAGTTAATAACCACTGTCTCCTCTATGCAATTATTTTTCTCTGCATACATATTGTTTATATATCTGTTATCTCTGTTTAACTGTGAACATTCTATCGAAAGAATCATGTTATTCAGATTTATACAGGAGAGGTATGTGAAAGCAAGTATAAGAAGAGTGGGAAGGAGGAGGCACAGAAGTAGAAAGAGACGAAGGGAAAGAGGAAGGAGTGACAGAAAGAAGAAAAGAAATATATTAGGATTTGGATTTGTGTTATCTGTTTGCAGGGCTTTGGCACATATTTTTTTGTGGTTTGTCTCTGTAGCCACAACAACTAATTAATCTTGGAAGAGCGTATGTTTCAAAAGGTCTGCCATTCCTTACTGATTCCAATTTACTGATTAAGGATGAGTAGAGCTGAAAAAAACTTTCTTTTTTTGTTCTATGATAATCCTTGTATTATGGTGGGTAATGCCAATACTGAAAGATATTAGGTAAATCTAAATAAAGCCTGTTTCCTTAAAAATTTATAACAACAAATTTGAAAAGTAAAAAATAGCTCAATACATTTTGCTTGAATAAAATGATGCCTTAAGTATCACTGGAAATTGACATTTTAAACTTTATCCTATTTGGATAGGAGTAAAATATTTTGATCTAATAATAATGATTTATCAAATAGCATCTATAATGATTGAGCATTAATCATCATTATAGTCACCAGTAACATGAATCCTTGTTCTTCCATCTATCTAACCATCCCACCTATTGGTAATAAATTGAATGCTTAATGCATTCTCTACTGTTCAAGAGCCCTTATTTTGTTCCAACCTCAGAGTCTGTTAGAGCTTTGAAATCATACTTTTCTCTGTTAGGCTCATTAGGTTGCCTTCCCAATCCAGTTACATCCCAATTTATTAATGAAATCCAATGAAAATGCTATTCATCTTAAGCCTGAACACTAATGTTGTAATGTACATTTTTGAAGTGTACTACATTCAATACATTCACAATCCTTTTAATGCCTGTGCAAAAACTAAAACTAAAACTACTAACACTTCACTTTTATTGTAAAACCTACCTTCTATTTATCTTTTTATTAATTAAGTATATCATTCATGTACTTACCTTTCTGCAAACTAGAATGTGTTATAATCTGTTTCTACTTAACATGTAATAATAGTACAGAAGGCAGCTGTACTATGTAGTACAGAATGTAATAATAGTACTGAAATAAAAGAGAATCTTCGCAGTAATCCAGATTATTTGATTATTTTGGTCCATATAATTCAATTTCCACAGTTTAATCTTTGGGAACTTGATTTACACCAAGTTCCGAGGTCTTCAAAGCACTGGGTTTCATTTTTATGTGGGTAAATTGTGATGAAAGTGAAAGTGAAAGTCACTTAGTCGTGTTCGACTCTTTGCGACCCATGGACTATACAGTCCATGGAATTCTCTAGGCCAGAACACTGGAGTGGGCAGCCTTTCCCTTCTCCAGGGGATCCTCCCAACCTAGGGATCGAACCCAGGTCTTTCGCATCTTAGGCGGATTCTTTACCAGCTAAGCCACAAGGGAAGCCCCAAAATACTGGAGTGGGTAGCCTATCCCTTCTCCAGCAGATCTTTCTGACCCAGGAATCAAACTGGGGTCTCCTGCATTACAGGCAAATTCTAGTTTATAATATTTAAACAGTGACAACATCGTTGAAGGTATCATAGAAAGAATCAAAGCCCTGGGGAAGCTAGTAACAATTTAGCTTTTCTAATTCATGTGGGAATATTAATTCTACCTTATTAAGATAATTTTATAGATGTGTTTAATAATACGAGAATGTCTCAGCTGCCATTGGGCATCTCTGCTGCTTTTTACCCTATCATCTGATGTCATCAACACAAGAAATAGTAAATTTCTTCTTTTACAAGAAATAGTAAATAATTTGTTATATCAGTTTATACAGAGGTTGCTTACTAGATGGAAAAAAACGATGAGTGGGAGTTTACAAAGTAGCAAACTTTCAAACACTCAATGATTCTGAGGAAAACAGTGAAACAAATTTTAGCTTTGGAAATTTATCTTTTACATTTTTAAAAAGCCCCAAAACTTTAATTTTGGATAAGACACTTCACATCTCTGGGCCTCAACTTCCTAAAGTGTACTGTGATTGTGTTGTGCTATAAAATCTTTAAGGTTTCTTCTGGGTCTAAAATTATTTGTTATATTGTATCATATTATATTATACTATATTGACAATCTCCTTTTTCAGGAAATGTTACTAATAAGGATTGTCCTGTAAACTGTAAATGATTATACTTAAACAGATTTTGGAATTTCATGTAAGAGCATCAATAGCACAAGATCTTTCCATAATCATCTGATCTGATCCTCTCAAAAATAGTTATTAAATATATTCTCCTATTACTCTCTGTATTATAGATAAGGAAACTGAGGCACTGAACATTAGATGACTTTCCCTACTTTAAATGAGGAGCTGTAATTTGAATTCTGGTCTCAGACTTCAAAGTCTTTTTACATTGTCTGCTTCTTGGACCACAAAGTATAGTTTGAGACAGTTTATTCCTGGAGCCCACTGTTTTGAGATAAACCGACCAGGCTGCTATCATTATGAAGGTTGGTAAAACCCACTTTTCCATAAAAAGGATCTCTTCTAACAATCTTTGTCTAGCTTCATGATATTGAAGTACTCTTTAATCATGAATCCAAACAGGCCAGACCACAGAACAGCAGCTCCTTTCAGATTTCAGAATGGACAAAGTTTCAAATTAGCAGATGCAGAATATGATTTTGGTGCTGTATCTTGCAGAAAATGTCAAAATAAAGAAAGTACATTTCAGTTCCTGTGGCTAGTTCTTAAAGTTTACATTCTCTCTTTTATAGTTTTTCATGTAAAAGCCTAAAATTATGGATAATTTCCACTTCCAAATACCAGTGCCTTCATTTTTTGATTGCCTTGGAAATATTACACAGCTAATATTTTTACCTCCTTTGAATGAATTCTCTGCACCCAAATATTTATTTCCTGGATTTTGAGTTGGGATTAAATTATAGAGTATTTAAATTATAATTGGGGAGGGGGGAATTAAAGTTCAGAATTGAATGTAGGAAAACATCATGAATTTCTAATTTTTGCAATGTTTTCTGTTAAGTAAATTGAGGACTGTATATTGATCTAAATATACATATAATTACTGATTTACTTATATATGTGATTGCTGCTTAACATTATAATAGATTATTACCATGGAACTGAGAGATTTTAATTTTAAAAGAATTTTTAAATATTAATTTTCCTTCACTTTATGGATTCTTTAAGTAACATGTTAAATGAGAAAGCCACTTCTATTGTGGCATTGATATATTTGTATACATAATGATCCTTTAGATATAGATAATGTTCTCAGAATAGTGAAGTAAGTTTTCAGCGGTTTAAAGAATCGTTGCATTTTCTAAACTGCTTAATATGCTCCTTTTCTTAAAGGTGGGCTTCCAGGCAGCATAGTGGTAAAGATCTGCCTGCCAGTGCAGGAAACACAAGAGATGTACGTTTGATCTGTGGGTTGGGAAGATATCCTAGAGTAGGAATTGGCAGCCTACTCCATTATTCTTGCCTGGAAAATTCCATGGCCAGAGGAGCCTGGTGGGCTACAGTCCATGGGGACACAAAGAGTCAGACACAACTAAACACATGCTCTTTCTTTTAATGTAAGCACTGAGAAATGACTGTGCAGATGTATTTCAACACTATAATGAGAAGGTATCATGTTCAGAAAGGCAGTCAGCTCCAGGTGAACTTATATATGACATATAATTAGTTGTATTTCCCAACAAGATAGCATTTTATGAAGAGTGCTTTACCATTGAACATATTTCTTACTCTCATTTTTAAAATTGTTTAAAAGTAGGCATCTCCCCTACCCACCATCTGCTTTTTCCACTTCATAAGAACCAAATGTCTTGTAGAGCTAGTTCTATTAATGAACCTCTGTGTGTGTGTGTGAGTTACTCAGCTGTGTCTGACTCTTTGTGACCCCATGGACTGTAGCCTGCCAGGCTCCTCGGTCCATAAAATTCTCTAGGCAAGTATATTGGAGTGGGTAGCCATTCCCTTCTCCAGGGGATCTTTCTGACCCAGGGCTGAAACCTGGGTCTCCTGCATTGCAGATTTTTTTTTTAACCATCTGAGAGACCAGGGTAGCCCCCCTCAAAGATAGATACTAAATTATTGGCCAAGCTTCCAAGGTCAAAGGCAAGCAGAGAGCCCAGATAGCTAGTGAGATCTTGCAGAGGTGGGACACAAACACAGCCAGATACTGAGTCCACTGCATGCCCTGTCCCATACTTTGTATCCTCTAAGTGACGTCCTTTCTCTAATCTACATGTGTATGGTGCAAGAATAAGGCTGCAACTGGATGCTGCTGCCCTGTCTGCCCATTACAGGAGGCAGACTTCCCTCTTTGACTGTAATGGAAAGGTAGAGGTGCTAATCACTGTTTCCCTTATCCTTATTCTATAAAATTCACATTTATTCTTGACTGTTGGCACCTTACTCTCTCTAGGAATACAGGGCTGTCCTTCTTGTTTCTGCCTTTGGCTGCTTTCCCAATAAAAGATAGAATTAGCACATACTCCCTGAGGAGGACGGGAGGAGACTCAGCAGGGTGCTTCCTTGGGGGCCCTTCAACCACTGGCAGGGAGTATTCACAAAGGCACCCTGGAACTAGCTAACACTGTATTTTGTGATGTAGTACCAGTGCCTCTGTATTCATGCATAACCAGCCCAGGGGAAATAATACACAAATATTAATTATTTGGAGATAATAATATGTGTACAGCTTGTGATCTGTGTGTACAACTCCCATTGATATTCCATTAAGAAAACAAAAACACATTCACAGTTAGTGTTTGCCCAACTTATTTTTAAAGAAGTGTGGGTGTCTTCTAAGAGGAAAAATATAAAGAACCAATGCTTAATAAAATCACATGTCTGTGTATAATTTTAATAGTTGAAGTCAGACTATAGCCTTAAGTCTTTTGCATGCTATTAATGGGAAAGAATGCAAAACTACTACTTTTTCTCTGTAAGCAAAATCAAATGAGCAATTTAATGAGTAAACTTGATCAGGGTTTGCTTATACATTCTGAATCTGCAAAATAATCATGAGGTAAGAAAGCGAGTTATTAGATAATTATCCATATTATTAGAGGTCAAATCAAACAAAGAAGGTTTAATATCCTTTTTCCAAGGGTGTGGGGTGGCTGTGTTTTCTATATGATGCAGATTATTTTTCACTTCTCCTGGCTTTACTTTGCAGGGATAGTCAATGGGATTTCTACATATGGTCGTGTCATATGGTTTGCCTCTCTGTTAGCACTGGTAGATTCTTCCCCAGACCTTCCCACTAGATAGTTATGTAATAATTCCATTTCGCATCTCTGCCACAGTACAATTCCATGCTGACACATCTTCTCTCGAGAGGGAAGAGTGTGGCTTAGTGGCAGCACACATTCTAAGAGCCATGAATCATTGAGTTCTAATCTCAACAGCAGCTTCCTCAGTGGCTTAGGCAAGCCACTTCCTTATCCCTTAGGTTCTAAATCTGTAAAGGAGAGATGACAATGCAGTGATAGTGTGAGCAGTAATTAATGTGCTAGCAAAGTGTTACAGTAATTCTAAATATTATTATCATTACCTCAACACAGTTTGTTCACATAAGCAACCTCCCATGAATTCAAATGTGCTAGCTGAGTATAAATACACATTGTACATTTTTTATGCAAATAGGTATATTCCAATAGTCTTACAAACTTATAAACATATCATATTTTTTTAATGTATTGAAAGGTCACTTATTTTTAATTTGGGAAATGTTTTCCTACAGAAACAGTGTCAACAGTCATCTAGGCAAGCGTGTAATGTTATATTGGTCTTGTAATATGCATTTGCAATAAAAATGGTAGAAGATAGTTTTTGTTTTATTGTGGAGATGATAAATTATCTTTACATTTCATGTTTAATAAGAAAAGAATAAGACAATAGCAAAGAGAACATGAAGATTTTTAAGAGGGTTCTTGGTGACAGTGGTTCAATAATCATTCATTCAACATTTACTCTTTTATTATATTTTAAGAAAAATGTTTGAGTATGTCTCTGTTCAGGCATTATTCCAGGTACTGGGAACATAACAGTGAAAAACAACAACAAAAGACTGTACTTGAAGTGGAAGGAAAGACAATACGAAATTAAATACATAGTATTTCAGATGGACATAAAGGGCTATGAAAAATAACAAAGTGGGATGAGGGTTGGATGTTTGAGAGTAGAGGGTGGTATTTTCCATGTGGTACTCACAGAAGACCTGCAATTAGATCATATTTGATTACAAACCTGAATGCAATTGGGAAGCCAAACGTGAATATCTGAAGGTAGAACTTTCCAGGTAGATGCAAGAGCAAATACGAAAGCCCTGAGATGAAAGTCTGTTCGCATATTTAAGGAACAGCAGAGGTCAATGTGGATGTGTCTGGAACACAGTTAATAAAGGATCTGTGCTGTTAGATATTGTTGATGAGATTATAGATGATCAGATCATGCAGGGCCTTTAAACTATAGTAAACTCTTCATATTTCAGGCTGTGTACAATGTCAAGCAAATGGAAGATTTGGAGCCTAGGAAGGATTATCATTTGATATTTTTTTCATTTTGGCACTTCTCACAGGAATTAGTATTAAGGGGTGTGATAGGATAAATAATTGTCTCCCCCAAAGATACTCATTTCCTCTTCTCTACAATCTGTGAACATTACTTTGCTGTTGTTCAGTCACTAAGTCGTGTCTGACTCTTTGTGAGCCCATGGACTGTAGCACACCAGATTCCCCTGTCCTTCACTATCTCCTGGAGTTAGCTCAACTTCACGTTCATTGAGTCAGTGATGTTATTTAACCATCTCATCCTCTGTGACTTCCTTCTCTTTTGCCTTCAATCTTTCCCAGCATCAGGGTCTTTTCCAATGAGTCACCTCTTCAGAATAGGTGGCCAAAGTATTGGAGCTTCAGCATCAGTCCTTCTAATGAATATTAGGGGTGATTTCCTTTAGGATTGACTGGTTTGATCTCCTTGCAGTCCAGGGGCTTTCAAGAGTCTTCTCCAGCACCACAAATTTCAAAGAATCAATTCTTCGGCACTCAGCTTTCTTTGTGATTCAACTCTCACATCAGTACATGACTACTGGAAAAACCATAGCTTTGACTATATGGACCTTTGTCCACAAAATGACAAAATGATGTCTCTGCTTTTTAATACACTAAGTTCATCACAGCTTTCCTTCTGAGGATCAAGAATTTTTAATTTCATGGCTGCAGTCACTTTGTGCCATTTGAGTGGTATCATCTGCCTGTCTGAGTTTGTTGGTATTTCTCCTGGCAATCTTGATTCCAGCTTGTGATTCATCCATCCCATAATTTCGCATGATGTACTCTGCATAAAAGTTAAATAAGGAGGGTGATAATATACAGCCTTGTCCTACTCCTTTCCCAATTCTGAACAAGTCCATTGTTCCATGTCCAGTTCCAACTGTTGCTTCTTGACTCACACATAAGTTTCTCAGAAGACAGGTAAGGTGGTCAGTCACTCCCATCTCTTGAAGAATTTTCCACGGTTTGTTGTGATCCACACAGTCAAAGGCTTTAGCATAGTCCATGAAGCAAAAGTAGATACTTTTCAGGAATTCCTTTGTTTTCTTCATGATTCAACAAATATTGGCAACTTGATCTCTGGTTTCTCTGCCTTTGCTAAAACCAGCTTGTACATCTGGAAGTTCTCGGTTCACATACTACTGAAGCCTAACTTGAAGGATTTTGAACATAACCTTGCTAGCATGTGAAATGAGCACAATTGTATGGTAGTTTGAACATTCTTTGGCATTGCCCTTCTTTGAGACTGCAATGAAAAGTGACCTTTTCCAATCCTGTGGCCACTGCTGAGTTTTCCAAATTTATTGACATATTGAGTGTAACACTTTAACAGCATCATCTTTTAGAATTTGAAATAGTTCAGCTGGAATTCTGTCACTTCTACAAACTTTGTTCATAGTAATATTTCTTAAGGCCCACTTGACCTCACACTCTACGATGTCTGGCTCTAGGTGAGTGACTACACCACTGTGGTTATCTGAGTTATTAAGACCTTTTTTCTTTTGTGTTCATCTGTGTCTTCTTGCCACCTCTTCTTAATTTCTTGATCTGTAGCCCACCAGGCTCCACTGTCCATGGGGCAAGCATACTGGAGTGGGTTGCCATTTCCTTCTCCAGAGGATCTTCCTGACCCAGGGATCAAACCCACATCTCCTGCATCTCCTGCACTGGCAGGCAGATTTTTTTTACCACTGAGCCATCTGGGAAGGCCATTTTTTCCTTATTCAGAGTTAATGTGCTTTTAGTCTATTGCTCATCTATGTACTGGCAAATGTTCCTTAGTATATTTTATTTCCAAATTAACCACCTAACAAGTTGGTAGGTAGGTGATAATGGTGACAACTAGGTGATAGGAATGGATTGAAATCAGAGGATTATTTATTATTCCTATTTTATAGACTAGAACACTAAAGGTAGAAATGACATAATATGTTTATAACATTGCCATTCTTTTAAAAAATTGACCTAATATTGTGTTTAATGTAATGTACATAAAACCTACCTCTCTTAGCATGACACATTGCACAACATGCTCCTTTATACTGACAGCATCTCAGTTTTGTTTTTTTTTTCCATTTTGTAAGAATATGAAGCAGCATTAAAAAGCCGAAATTCAGATTTTATGTATTATTTAATGATTTACTTTGGAAACCATGAAAGTTTTCTATCTGTGGCTAATTAAAAATGAGGGCTTAAAACAGCCATAAGTAAAAAAATACATTAATATTTAATATCATTTCCCAGTGGAAAATGATAAAAAAAAACAATGCATTGAGATGAGAAATTGATTTACAGATATGTGATAAGAGTACTACAAATCAAATTTGTGCCTAATTTGCTGAAAAAAACCAATTCTGTATCTCTTTTCTTTGATGCTCCAAACTCTAAATCTGGTTCATAATCAGAACTGTCTTTTAAAATTCACTGAGTACTTACTATATACTATCATGTTAAGCAATTTATGTGGAATGGCTCACTTAATCCCTATAAAACTTTTACAGTTATAATATGACCATTTTACTTACTATTGCTGTAGAATTCATAGTACTTTTGTCAACACATAGTCTCACAAAACTCTCTGTATAATTAACCTCATGGAATATTACATGAAGTGAGGTGAATTGAAGTGAAAGTCACTCAGTCATGTCCGACTCTTTGTGACCCCATGGACTATACAGTCCATGGAATTCTCCAGGCCAGAATACTGGAGTGGGTAGCCTTTCCCTTCTCTAGGTGATCTTCCCAAGCTAGGGTTTGAACCCAAGTCTCCCACATTGCAGGCAGATTCTTTACCAGATGAGCCACAAATATTAAATATCCAATTAATATTTAATTAATATGAACAGATACCCATTCATTTGAAAGAGAAGAAATATTAATAAATGGGACATCTCCATGTTTTTATTTACTCATTTCCAGCTTGGTTTCCCTGACATTTCTATACTTCGTGTTCTTCCACTATCTGGACAGTTGATTTTGTCCACCCCTGAAGTGAACAAATTCTGAAATTTGTGACTTGTAGCCTGCAAAATTCACTACAAGTTCCTGAGAAGGTGGTTTTCATTTCCTTTTTTATCTTCTTCAGTTACTGCTCACCCTCTCCTTTTTGTTACCCAACAATATAATATGTTTTTTTCTGTTTTTTATCATGTAATAGAGTCATCTTACATTGATATGCAAATATGCTTTCAAACAGGACAACTCACAGTTCTATTGAAGTATGGAGGTTATCCCTTTAAACCTATTTCATTGTACTATATTCATCCAATCCTATAGCATAGGAATTTAAAATTCTCTGCAGTACCTTTGAAATGAAATGTACTGCTTAACCTATATATTCACAACTTGACATTGGAAGAGTAATCAACCTCAAAGCAGGATTATTTTTGTATTTGCAGCTTTAAACTTATAATTGTATGTTCATTGCAAAGCTCTTCATAGCTATAAAGATATCA
Organism: Odocoileus virginianus; assembly: GCF_023699985.2. Classification (NCBI taxonomy): domain Eukaryota; kingdom Metazoa; phylum Chordata; class Mammalia; order Artiodactyla; family Cervidae; genus Odocoileus; species Odocoileus virginianus. Next base: position 35,837,530 of record NC_069689.1, on the reverse strand, counting down.
CAAAGAGAGAGAACTGATATTACCTAGAAGAGTCTATATTAGGATACAGGCTTGTTTGCTGTAGAAAGCGATTCCAAAAGAAATTGGCTTAAGAAGAACATTTTCACAAATACAGAAGTGTTTTAAAGGAGAACCGAAGTCACCCCTGTCCACATCCAATCCCCAGTGTAATCACTTAAAAGAAACATTTGAAAAAGAAATCTATGGCCTCTGCATCAACCCCACAGCAGCACAACTGCCTACTGATCAACCCACCCCACTCCTCAAAAAAAAAAGAGAATATAGCTAAACAAAAGAGAATTGTATTTCTCTCCTTCCAGGTACCTAGCCAGGAAAGGTATGACAGTTTCATGGTATCAGGGATTCTTCTTTCTGTCTTTCTTGCTCTGCCATTGCTAGGGTTTGTTCTCATACATGTGACTGAAATGACTTCCCAAGAAATCTATAGGCAAGTGTGATGGGAAGAGGAGAGAAGAAAGACATATTCCTTTCCTCTAGTAGCGCATCCCACACATTGAATATATCATTTCTCTCACATTTCATAGGTAAGAATTTACTTCCATGGTAATCCCTAGATGCAAAAGAGGCTACACAATAAATTCTTTAGCCAAATCAATCTAGACTCAGCTAAAGTTTCTACAACTATAGAACAAGAAAAGAACAGATACTGGCAGAATAACTATTAAGTCTTAGCCACTGCAGAAATGATGAACATTTCTACATCCAATACCATGAGGTTTCCTTGCCTTTGTGCTTTCATTCTTTCCCCTACTTATAATGTCCTTTATTCACAATCTCATTTGTCAAAATGTGACTCAGTCAGTCTTTAAGGCCATTTCAGATTTCATCTCCCTTCTGAAGCATTCTGTTGTAGACACAGTCATATTTATCAACCATTAAATTGCTTTGTCTATATTTCCCAGCCATCTTGCATGTATTGCAGGGGATGGGGACGGTGGAGGATGAAGGAAGTTGGAAAGACTTCGACTAGTTTGGACCCATATATAAGTATAAATATGTGTGTTTTGCACTTGTCACAGTATACTTTTGTGTCTGACTGAGTCCTGGGAAAATCGATGAGTTCCTCAATGGTGTCTGATATATAGCAGAGTTCAGCAAATGGTGATTACATAGATAATTTTGTAAAACTGAAAGTAGAAGCAAGAAGCAGGGAAGTACCAAAGAAGATATTGCTATTGTTTAGCTGCTGAGCCGTGTCCAATTCTTTGAGATCCCATGGACTGTAGCCCACCAGGCTCCTCTGTTTATGGGACTTCCCAAGCAAGAATACTGGAGTGGGTTGCCATTCCTTTCTCCAAGGGATTTATGCACCAAACGTATGGCATGATAAAGTAACATAGATGCCTATATTTTACTACAAGATATCATTACTATTTATTGGCCTCTGCACATCTTTTTGAATACTTTCCTTCTACTATTTCTGATTGCATAAAATATATTTTTAATGCAGTGTTTCCTTCTTTTGCAAATAAGTTGAAATTAAATTTACTTCTTTTTTTACATTTCATATATATAGCCACTTAATTTTTTTAATTGAAGGATAATTGCTTTACAGAATTTTGTGGTTTTCTGTCAAACATCAACAAGAATCAGCCATAGGTACACCTTCCCAAACCTCCCTCCATCTTCCTCCCCATCCCACCCTTCTAGCTTATTACACAGCCCCTGTTTGAGTTCCCGGAGTCATACGGCAAATTCCCATTGGCTATCTATTTTACATATGGCTAAATTTGCTTCTTTTAAAAATACTTTCAAAATCAAATTTCAAAACTGCCTTTGTGTTGAAGAGTTGTGGTAAAATTTATCAGTCTGTTTAGTGCTATAAGGATTTACTATTACACATGTTCTAAAATGATAGTTATTCTCTCAAAGGATTTACTATTACACATATTCTAAAATGATAGTTATTCTCTCAAAGGATTTACTATTACACATATTCTAAAATGATAGTTATTCTCTCTAATAAGACCACAGTGCATGACATAATATTCCAAACAAAAATTTGTGCATTATCTTGCCTAATATTCACCATGATCTAATAATTAATCAGTTATCTTTATCCCCATTTCATGGACCAGAAAACTGAGTGGATTTTAATTCTGCAAATGAATGTTTAATATTCTTATGGAATCAGTCATTATTTTGTGCACTTATTTCACCCAATAATACATAAATTTACTATAATGTAAATTCTAACATTTGAAGTATATTTTTTATTTCTGAGTGCTGAATATATTTTAATCATTCATTTACTTTTTCTTTTCCTTTATCAATAATAAAACTACATTTCTCTGTTTTATCATTTGGACTTGAAATCTGAACTACTTTCGAAAGAAAGATCAATACATACCATGAAAAGTGCAGGACCAGTGTATCAAAGGGTTAGGCTTAAATTGTTTATCACATTGAAGTAGTTACTCAGGAGTAACAGGAAGAGCTGAAAGAAGTAACCCAAGAAGTTAAAATGATCTTTGTCACAGACATTTAAAAAGAGTAAAGATTAGATCAAAACTTGAGTTTATCCCCTCCTGCACATAAGTAGGTTGTGTAAGTTGTATTTACTCAGATAATGAAGTAGGAAACCCACAGTTTAAGTTGATGTTTTATCAGCAACAACACAGTTGTTTAAGGCTAAAATTAAATGAATTTGGAGCTGCTTTTCAAGTCAGTCGAAGAAAACATTTTAAGCAACTGAGATGTAATTATTTAAACATAAGCTTGCATAAAAGAGAGATAAATCAGTCATTTCATCTGGTTCCTTTTTCACATTCATTTTATGTGACACGAGAATTGGCCTTCATCATTATTTACATCTATCTTTTCTATTCTACAAATGCTTTCTAGGGTGTTGAAAAATTATTGTTTGCAGTATTTCTTTAGAGAAGAAAAGGGTAGAATATTGCACTCAGTATAAGATCTATGCTTGCTGAAGGCAGCAAGAATTGCCTGTGCATATTTTAGAGAAGGATTTGGCTCCCTGCCACCAAAGTTCAAGTGACCACTTAGGATTTCTCATTGAGAACTACTGTATGCAAACACACAAGCTGTGGATTGATTCTTACTTAATTACCAGACCACCAACTTTGCCAGTGCCATTAGCTGCAACACAATCTTGGACAGTGTGCAAAACTATCATGATTTTTTCCTTCTGATTTCTCTGGTATGTTTCAGACCATCTATGGAAGGCTCAAAAGAAGTACATGTAATTTCACACTTATGTGTCAGGTTGATGAAAAAAGTGGGCATGCTACAAAGCTTTCAGAGCTACAATTCAAGTGAGACCCCCAACTGCATATTAAATTCATGGATGAACAATGGAAACCTGAAAGTTATAATTTCAAGTTTTATTTCTGTAGTTATTGGCATATGACACCGAATTATTAAATCCAGCACAATACAAAAGTGAACAGGAAAGATTTACATAGGAATAAGAGAGCATTGTGGAGTTTGGGAATATGCGAAAACTGTAGAATACTTTCATAATAGTATATTTTATGAAATATAAACTGAACAAGTTTTTAAACACAACCCCCACCTAATTTCTATGTTAAACTACATATGTGTAACCCTCACACAATGTACAAGAAAGCACTGAAATGCAGAAACAGTGTGAGGTATCAGGTAGACCCATTACCTTTGGTTGCTTCTGCATATGAATGGCTAATAATCCAACACAAAAATATCATTAGCATATGAGATTTTTCTGAGTGAAAGGGGTGGTGGTGGATTTTTATAACTAATACTCTGCCCATAAGTTTTCTTTATATCTCAAATTAGTGAAGTATATAAATCAATATCCTTATTTGACAGCAGTGAAGAAAGTATATTATTGGGATGAAATATTTCTGAATGTTTATAGGATTGTATAGCAGGCATAGTAGTAAGAGCAAATTGAAAAAAAAAAATTTGCTACAGAAATATAGTTGACAAAGAGTTTAAAGCATAGATCATAGATCAGAAGACAATATTAAGATGATTGTTTCCTAAACTGATTTACAGATTCAGTGCAATCCCTGTCAAAATCCTAGCTGACATTTTTGTAGAAATTGACAAGTTGATTCTAAATTTCATATAGGATTATAAGAGATGTGGATTAGCAAAAACAATCCAAAAAAAGAATAAAATATATGGTCTCACAATTCCTAATTCTTCTTACTCTCTATTTTTTTAAATTAATTTATTTTAAATTGGAGGCTAATTACTTTACAATATTGTAGTGGTTTTTGCCATACATTGACATGAATCAGCCATGGGTGTACATGTGTTCCCCATCCTGAACGCCCCTCCCACCTCCCTCCCCATCCCATCCCTCAGAGTCATCCCAGTGCTCCAGCCCTGAGCACCCTGTCTCATGCATCCAACCTGGACTGGTGATCTAGTTCACATATACAATTCCGAATTTTGAAGCTTACGACAGAGAAATTGTAATCATGACAGTGTAACAATGCCACAAGGACAGACATATAAATCAATGGAACAGAACTTAGACAACTGTATATCTACATGGAAAAGAATAAAGTTGGATCCTAGCCCCACACCATATAAAAATGAACTCAAAATGAATCAAAATCCTAAGTGTAAGAGTTAATATGATAAAATTTTTAGGAGAAAATACAAGGGTAAATTAGCCAATACCTTGATTTGGCAAAGGATTCTCAGATACAGCAACATGAACAGCAAAAGAAAAAAAGAAAACTGAACCTCATCAAAATTAAAAACTTCTATGCTTTCAAAGGACACCATCAAGAAAGTGAAAAGACATCAAATGGGGAAATATGTGCAAAACAAATATTTTATAAGGGGTTGTATCTAGACTATATAGAGCACTTACAATCCAATAATAAAAAGACAAAAAACCTAAAAAGAAATGGATAAATGATCTCAATAGATATTTCTCCAGGGAATATATAAAAATGACCAAATAACACATGAAAGATAAGCAAGGGAAGCAAATGAAAACCACAATGAGAAACTATTTCATAGCTACCAGGATAGCTAGAACCAAAAAGTTCCATACTAACTAGTTCTTGTGAGAATACAGAGAAATCAGAGTCCTCAGGCTCTCTTGGTAAGAATGTAAAAGGGTGCCACAGCTTTGGATAACAGTCTAGTGTTTCCTCCAACAAACACATAATTACCATATGACCCAGCAATTCCTCTCCTAGATATACATCCAGAGAAATGGAAACATAGCTACACTAAAACTTATGTATATGAATGTTAACAGCATGATTATTCATAACAATCATAAGGTGGAAACAACATAAATATCCATGCTCAGAAGAAATGTGATATACACATTCAATGAAATATTTTTTAGTGATAGAAAGAAATGAAATACTGATACACGTGCCTGTTTGGCTGAACTTTGAAAACATTACCCTAAGTGAAAGATGCCCATCACAAAAGTCCACATATTGTATGATTCCATTAATATGAAAGTCCAGAATAAGGAAATATAGAGAATGAAAGCAGATTGGGGGTTGCTCAGGGCTGTGGGTAGAGGTAAATGAGTAGGGGATGCAGTGAGGGTAATAGCTAAAGGGTTTAGGGTTTCTTTTTGAGATGATGAAGATGTTCTAAAATTGATTGGGGTGATGGTTACATATCTATGAAAATACCAAAATCCATTGAATTTTACACTTTGAATGGAAAAACTATAATAAGTGAGTTATAGCTCAACAAAGGTGTTTTTTAAAAACAAGGGAACTTTAGTAGGTTTGTTAACTCGTGTATACATCTAAATCTAAAGCTACATGGCAACTACACAACAGATGAATAATATGAATTCTGGAAAAAAAAGACATATGGTGATGTGTCAAATAATACAGAACTGAATATTCAGCTCTTATAAATGAAGGATACAAACCATTCAGTTTCTTTTACGTTGAAGCAAATTACTCACCAATGTTAAATAAATGTGGTAGGAATACTTACAGCTAAGGATTACATTTATATTGAAAAAGTAATTATAAGCTGGAGGCTATCATGAGTCCTTATTTACTTAGGCTGAAATTCAAGATGGACTTTGAAACATTTCTCTCAGAAAAGATTCTCTAGAGAGGGAAAAGAAAGAAAAAAAGAGAGACTAGAGGGTAGATTCAAGACAGTAAAGAAAAGAGAAGGTATCTCAGATATATGTGCGATGTAACCACTGAGATGTCTCTTTCAAGTAATTATGGTGGATTGTTCTAACAAAGTAGACCAGAAGATCAAGCATATGTACTGTAACTGAGGAAAAAATTAAAAATTAAAACTTTCCAAATCAATATTTAAGCCTGAAAATAAAGAGATACAGTAAATACTATCAAGTTCAAAGCAGTAAAATTTACTTGTTGCCTGAAAATTTTAAGTTACTTGGTTGACATCAGAGGAATGACTGAGGTACTTTCAGATGAGGCACTAGGTATTTTAGGGAAAATTCAGATCCTATTCAATGGACAGGGCTTTATTACTAGGATATGGGGGGGTCTGTCTTTAAAAGAATGTCCTTTTAAAGAAGAACAGAAGTAGATTTTAAAGCTCTTTATGAATAAAACAAAGAAACCTGAAATATTAATATGTTTTGGGTAATAATTCAAACTTATATTCTTATCTAGAGTGATACAAAGAAAAATGAAAGAAAAAACAGCTTTTAGTTTTCATTATAAAACCAATATCAAAATATATATATACTCAAACAAAATTGGTAAAGATTATATTTAGTAGAGTGAATAGAGGTAAAAAGACTATAAAATGTACTATAAAGTGGTATAAAGAGAAAGACCAATGCAGAAAGGAAAAGTCAATACATAACTTTAGAAATACTGCTCCACTATAATTTATATGAATATATTTTCTTGAGAATTTAACCTAATCCTAGTGTGAACAGAAGCTGGCTAAGGGTTCAGTATATATAAATTGAATGAGTGAATTTCACTTACTATACTAGAGCTATACTCTTTATCAAAATTCCTTCCTTCCACAACGTTTCTCATCCCTTATCTTCTCTCTCACCAGCAGTGTGCAATAGAAAGCACGTTTGTTTAGCATCAGGTAGACCTGGACTTAAATTTCAGCGCTGACTTCCTAGCTCTGTGATCGTAATGATATCATTAAGGCGTTACTTCAGCCTGGTTACTTGCTTACTTTCTCTCTGTTGTAAATAAGACAGAGGTAGAGATGAGATGAGGATCAAGGACAAAAGGCCAGGGAAAGACAGATTAAATGGAGTTGGAAAGAGTAGCAAGACTTGATTCTAGGTTAACTAAGAGTTCTGATGTTTGCAGGGACCCAGCTAGTTCATCTTCTGCAGTGCTTTATTTATGTGACTCCATATGCTCATGAATCCTCATTCCAGTGGTCAGTTCAGGCCTTTGCTTTCCTCCTCTCTTCACACATGAGCTCGCTGGTCTTTGCTGACATGCTCTCTCTTCTTCCTGTTGTATAGACTGAAGGTCTACACAGTCTATAGACATTCTGGCTCACCCTTAAAAGCTATGTAATATGTTAAGCCACTGTGTTAATGATGAAAAAGCCATAGGCTATTCCTCCCAGCTGTTGTTATGGGCATATCTTAAAAGTGGACATTTAGAGACAAAATCCAGGACTTCCTTGGTGGCTCAGTGGTAAAGAATCTGCCCACCAATACAGGATTTAATCCCTGGGTTGGGAAGATCCCCTGGAGAAGGAAATGGCAACCCAGTATTCTCAGAACTCCAGCATTCTTGCCTGGGAAATCCCATTGTCAGGGGAGCCTGGTGGGCTACAGTCCACGGGGTGGCAAAAGAGTTGGACAGAACTTAGGGACAAGACGACAACAACAAGGGATAATATATATGCGTGCACTCTGTCTTTAAGAATATTTTCACATTAGGGTGGTGGCAGGTTCTTGAGAGGATAGAACAGCTACTGTATTTTGCTTCTGATGGGGACTTCACTCATATGGCATAATCACATCATTTAGAAGCTTCACTACTCTGATCTTATTTTAGAGAATGAAACATAGATGATGTTTCTATTACAGGATCTCGAAACAAGCAAATGCCAAACTTCTTGCTTGGACTTATGAGAATTTCTTTTCAATCCTCTCCAGGTCAGAGACCAAATGAAAACAGGAAGCACTGATACCACTTATATTATGAACAGGCACCTGTGAATGTCCTGTGAATTATTTCTTCAGTTTCTCTAATCAAAACATTGTTTGATAAGAGCTAGTTGATAGTCAAGTAGCCTTTTCAATATTACTTAAATCAAGGAAGTTGACTTGGAAAGATTGTGTTATAACACTATTGAAGTGATTAACAGTATTATATACCTGCTCTATTGAAATTCACTTCTGCAACAAAGGGCTATTCTTATACTATCTTGTTTCATTTTCAACAAAATGCTTTAACAAAAAAGCAGAATTCCAGCTTCATGTCATTTGTGCATGGTGTGATATTTTTGGCTTGGACTTTCAGTTTCCATTATTAAAAAACAAAGCGTCAGTAAATAATATGACCTGATACGGGCTTCCCAGGTGGTACCAGTGGTAAAGAACCTGCCTGCCAATGCAGGAGACATAAGAGACAAGATCCTTGGGTTAGGAAGACCCCCTGGAGAACAGTGTGGTAACCCACTGCAGTACTCTTGCCTGCAGAATCCCATGGACAGAGGAGACTGGTAGGCTACAGTCCATAGGTGTGCAAAGAGTCTGCAAAGAGTCAGACACAACTAAAGTGACTTAGCATGTATGCACATAACCCAATATATACATAATATAAAAAACAAAATTTTTCTGAAATTGAGTCTTTTTCCAAATAAAGAAATAAAATGAGTTATTCCTGTATTAATGTAAAGCAAATTTCTGTGATGTTTACACAAGACTTGAAATTAGATCAAAACTACATCTGTTAATGCAATTCCACTATAAATGTATGTATTTGTACAATATAACTCAACTAACTTTAAAAGACTAACAGATTTTTTGTAGTTTTATTTAGCATTTTCAGGTTAAAGGTCCAGTTAAATTAGAATCTCAGATTAAAAACACAGTTTCTTTTAGCCTAGAAAAGGGAAGTTGCTCAGTCGTGTCCGACTCCTGGAGACCCCATGGACTGCAGCCTACCAGGCTCCTCTGACCATGGGATTTTCCAGGCAAGAGTACTGGAGTGAGGTGCATTGCCTAAGTGTACTGCATAGCCAAAATATGGCCTAAATTGTGCTGGTTATACTAATACATTTAAAATTCATCTTGCATTCAGTGGTACAGTCACTACGGAACACAACGTGAAAGTTCCTCAAAAACACTAAGGGCAGAGTTGCCATGTGATCCAGCAATCCTCCTCCTGGGCATATATCCTGGGCAAAAACTATAATTTGAAAGAATACATGCACCCCTATGTTCACAGCAGCACTATTTAAAATAGCTAAGACATGGAAACAACTTAAATGTCCATCAACAGATAAAGAAGATGTACACACACACACATACACATACAATGGAATACTACTCAGCCATAAAAAAGAATGAAATAATGCCATTTACACAGAATGGATGAACCTAGAGGCTATCGTACTAAGTGAAGTAAATCAGAAAGACAAATACCCTATGATATCACTTATATGCAGAATCAAAAATGTAACATAAATGAACTTATCCATAGAATATAAACAGACTCACAGACATAGAGAACAGATTTTTGGTTGCCTGGGAAGGGGTAGTAGGAGCAGAATGGATTAAGAGTTTGTGATTAGCAGATGCAAGCTATTATATATAGGATGAATAACAACAAGGTCCTACTATATAGCACAGGGAACTGTATTCAATATCTTTTAATAAACCATAATGAAAAAGAATATATGTATATGTATAATTGGGGCTTCTTTCATAACTCAGTCGGTAAAGAATCTACCTGCAATGCAGGAGAGCTGGGTTTGATCCCTGTGTCGGGAAGGGCCCCTGGAGAAGGAAATGGCAACCTACTCCTGTGTTCTTACCTGAGAAATCCCAAGGAGAGAGGAGCCTGGTCAGCTACAGTCCATGGGGCTGCAAAGAATTGGACATGACTTAGTGACTAAACCACCACATATGTTTCACATATGTTTCACATATGAATCACCTCTGGTACAGCAGAAATTAATACATTGTAACTAAGCTTCTCCAAAGATGGAGAAGCTCTATATAGTCAGCAAGAACAAGACCAGGAGCTGACTGTGGCTCAGATCATGAACTCCTTATTGCTAAATTCAGACACAAATTGAAGAAAGTAGGGAAAACCACTAGACCATTCAGGTATGACCTAAATCAAATCCCTTATGATTATACAGTGGAAGTGGGAAATAGATTTAAGGGACTAGATCTGATAGACAGAAGGCCTGATTAACTATGGACAGAGGTTCATGACGTTGTACAGAAGACAGGGATCAAGACCATCCCCATGGAAAAGAAATGCAAAAAAGCAAAATGGCTGTCTAAGGAGGCCTTACAAATAGCTGTGAAAAGAAGAGAAGCAAAAAGCAAAGGAGAAAAGCAAAGATATTCCCATTTGAATGCAGAGTTCCAAAGAATAGCAAGGAGAGATAAGAAAGGCTTCCTCAGCAATCAATGCAAAGAAATAGAGGAAAACAACAGAATGGGAAAGATGAGATCTCTTCAAGAAAATTAGAGATACCAAGGGAACATTTCATGCAAAGATGTGTTCGATAAAGGACAGAAATGGTATGGACCTAACAGAAGCAGAAGATATTAAGAAGAGGTGGCAAGAATACACAGAAGAACTGTACAAAAAATATCTTCACGAGCCAGATAATCACAATGGTGTGATCACTCACCTCGAGCCAGACGTCCTGGAGTGTGAAGTCAAGTAGGCCTTAGAAAGCATCACCATGAACAAAGCTAGTGGAGGTGATGGAATTCCAGCTGAGTTATTTCAAATTCTGAAAGATGGTGAGCTGAAAGTGCTGCACTCAATATGCCAGCAAATTTGAAAAGCTCAGCATTGGCCACAGGACTGGAAAAGGTCAGTTTTCATTCTAATCCCAAAGATAGGCAATGCCAAAGAATGTTCAAATTACCGCACAATTGCACTCATCTCACACGCTAGTAAAGTAATGCTCAAAATTCTCCAAGCCAGGCTTCAGCAATACGTGAACCATGAACTTACAGATGTTCAAGCTGGTTTTACAAAAGGCAGAGGAACCAGAGATCAAATTGCCAACATCAGCAGGATCATCAAAAAAGCAAGAGAGTTCCAGAAAAACATCTATTTCTGCTTTATTGACTATGCCAAAGCCTTTGACTCTGTGGATCACAATAAACTGTGGAAAATTCTGAAAGAGATGGGAATATCAGACCACCTGACCTGCCTCTTGAGAAACCTATATGCAGGTCATGAAGCAACAGTTAGAACTGGACATGGAACAACAGACTGGTTCCAAATAGGAAAAGGAGTATGTCAAGGCTGTGTATTGTCACCCTGCTCATTTAACTTCTATGCAGAGTACATCATGAGAAACGCTGGGCTGGATGAAGCACAAGCTGCTATCAAGATTGTGGGGAGAAATATCAGTAACCTCAGATATGCAGATGACACCACCCTTATGGCAGAAAGTGAAGAGGAACTAAAAAGCCTCTTGATGAAAGTGAAAGAGGAGAGTGAAAAAGTTGGCTTAAAGCTCAACATTCAGAAAACTAAGATCATGGCATCTGGTCCCATCACTTCATGGGAAATAGATGGGGAAACAGTGGAAACAGTGTCAGACTTTATTTTTTTGGGCTCCAAAATCACTGCAGATGGTGACTGCAGCCATGAAATTAAAAGACGCTTGCTCCTTGAAAGGAAAGTTATGACCAACCTAGACAGCATATTAAAAAGCAAGATATTACTTTGCCAACAAAGGTCCATCTAGTCAAGGCTATGGTTTTTCCAGTGGTCATGTATGGATGTGAGAGTTGGACTCTAAAGAAAGCTGAGCACAGAAGAATTGATGCTTTTGAACTGTGGTGTTGGAGAAGACTCTTGAGAGTCCCTTGGACTGCAAGGAGATTCAACCAGCCCATCCTAAGGGAGATCAGTCCTGGGTGTTCATTGGAAGGACTGATGCTGAAGCTGAAACTCCAATCCTTTGGCCACCTCATGTGAAGAGTTGACTCACTGGAAAAGACCCTGATGCTGGGAGGGATTGGGGGCAGGAGAAGGGGACGACAGAGGATGAGATGGCTGGATGGCATCACAGACTTGATGGACTTGGGTTTGGGTAGACTCCTTCATTTGGTGATGGACAGGAAGGCCTGGTGTGCTGTGATTCATGGGGTCGCAAAGAGTCAGACATGACTGAGTGACTGAACTGAATTGAAATAAACTATACTTCAATAAAACAAAAAATGAAATAATATTTCCTTACATTCAAATTTAAATAAGTGCCCTATATTTTATTTGAAAGATAGTAGTCTTGAAGCCTTTTTCTTTCCTCTCTAGTCCAATCTATGAACAAAAAACAACTCCTAAGATAAATTACAGCTCTAGTTTAAATAGGAGTTTCTCTCTCCACTATACATCATATACTATTTCTACCTTTATATGTTTGTTCATTCTTTCTTTTCTCCTTTCTGCCATCTTCCATCTGTCCCTTTCTCCCTCTCTTGTTCACTTCTATTATTTCCCAACTCACAAGAATTTTATTCTTTTTACTCATAAAACCTATTCTTCTTTAACAGGCAGTTAGTTCCAGACACATACCCCCTATAGTTTTTTTCCCAGATCTTTATTATGAATTCATTAATTGCTGAGAAATATTGGTTTTATCAATATTGATATTTTATCAATATACTTTATCATAGATTTCATTATAAAAAGAACTCATTGTAAGATGTAAAGGAAATAAGATGTTTTTTGTGAACTAAAATTCCCAAACATTTAAGACTCAACCTTTGAAAAGATAAAATTAGAAACAAAATAGATCTAGCTTCTGCCAACTTTTAAGAAGCTATTAATGTGTAAAAAGGATAGTCAATTTTGCTTTACAAAAGAACATTTATTCGGGGGAAGGAGATGGATGACTATGAACTGTTTGGATTCAACCCTGCTTTCAAGCTGATTTCATGAAGGACAAAAAGAAAGTCTCTTGATATTCTCTCAAACCTTAGGGAAATGCAGTTCACAGTATTAAGACTGTTTGTCGTTACACTTCCTTTGTTGCTTTTGCTTGGGTAAGACCACAGTCCAGTACTGAGAGGCCCCCTCTAACTACTCCATCTACCCTGTAAATGGTAGGAAGGAGCAAAAATGGACCAACAGAACAGTTGCTGGCTGCATCTACAAACAATGAAGCAAGTTGCTCCCACATTTCTACTGTTCAGCTTCATTCTTCTAGGACAACATCCACATCTGGGCTGCAAGATGATTTCTGTAGACTACTCCTTTAACTTTTTTCATTGTTATTTTTCTTTTATTATTGGAGTATAAGTGCCTTGCAATGTTGTATTAGTTTCTGCTGCACAACAAAATGAATCACCCATTGTATATACATATACTTCCTCCCTCACCCCATCCCATCCCTCTAGGTCATCACAGAGCACTAAGCTGACGTCCCTGCATTATACATACCCGCTTACCTTTGGCTACAGTGTTTTATGATTAATTTACCTGTAGCTACCGATTATCTGTAAATAGATACATGACCCAAGTAAATTATAAATGAATGAACTTATCCATATTCAATATCAATACAATTTTTAGCTGACATAGTACTGCGATTTCCTTTTGCTAGCATGGGAGTATTGCATGGGAAGACGGTGTAATTGCTGCTGCTGTGCCTGACACTACAGTTGACCAATTTTAGCAACTTTTTGGAGCTCAAACTTACTAAAGGCTTCTGTTCTCTTCAAGAACCTCATGTATATAAATACCATAGAGTATGAGAATGAAAAACACTGAGCTATTTTAAAACTGTCAAGAATTTAAGAGGAATGTATATTATAAATTGAGAGAATGAAGGAACATATCATACAATTTTAAACAGACTGTTTAAAGTTGTTTATGCATGATGATACTATATTGACATAATTCAACATTTAGGCTTCTGTTATTTGAATTTTCAGCTACATTCACATGAGGTAGGGAACTGATGTTTATCCAGAACAATCCTTGTGCTAACAAATTTACACATTTTCTCCTAATAATTCTGTGTGATATTTTTTTTTTTTATGTCTACACTATAGATAAAGTCATGCTAATGGTAAAGAATCCAACTGCCAATGCAGGAGACACAAGGTACGCAGGTTCGATCTTTAGGTGGGGAAGATCTCCTGGAGGAGGAAATGACAATCCAAGCCAGTATTCTTGCCTGGAAAATTCGATGGACAGAGGAGCCTGGTGGGCTTCAGTCCACGGTGCCACAGAGAGTCAGACACTACTTGTGTCTAAGCAGGGGTATAGATAACGAAACCAAGGCCAAGAGAGTTTAGTTATCTTCTCCAGAGTCTTGGAGCTATTAAATGGCAAGGCTGGAGTTGAATTCAGATTGATTATGTGCTTTCTTGCCATATAGTGCAAATTCTGAGTTACAGAAATGGAGTGGAGTGAGGATAACTAAAATAAGGTAGAAGCAATCACTAATGCTGTCAATCAAAATTCCTTAAGCTATTAATGAAATTTTTCAGAAACTTGAATTTTTTGTGCTTGTGTCTATCTGAAATATCTGATAATTCTTAGTATAGGCACTGTATTTTTTAAAAATAGAAAGATGAAAATAGAAGAAAAGAGAAAGAAGGCAAGGAAATAGAAAAATGACACACAGGGAAAATAGTCTTACTTTTTAAGTATGATTAATTAAAAGTCAAGAATTATGGTGGAATGGAATATAAATAACCTGAAAACCTGCAGGTTCTAAGTCTATATCTGGTGGTCTTAGAACTTAGAAACTGAACTTTCCTTCTGTTATGCTAAATAATTAGAGAAAAGCAGCAATTGTTAATAGTTTCCTCCACCTGATGGGTAAACAGCAGCTGTAACTAGTGAGTTGGGGGAGACAGAAGGGTCACAAAGCCCCATGAGAGCTTCTTGAAGGCTTAACATGGTACTCATTCTAAGGGTCTCTGGATACCAGGAAATATTTTCCCTGGGTGGGAATGACACTGTGTCTCTCACTCTGCAAAAGTCTGTTGGCATCTATCTATCGAACTCATTGCCCAGTTGTGACAACTGCACAGGGCCACAGAGGACAGTGCCAAACTCAATGAAGCAAGAAGGCAACTCTCAATGTAAGAAAACATTCAATACTAGGCTTAACTGATGAATGCCTCACTCTAAGGTCATCTAGGATCTTCTCACTACCTGTCATCAGATCTTATTTCATATCCTTCTTGTCTGAAACATCTGATAGTCTCCATTGAAAAAGAGGTTTCCATGTTTCCATAAACAATGTTATTATCTTCATTTCCCTTCTATTCTTTGAGTCCTTCTGCTTCATTTTTGTACTCAGTCTGTGGATGTATTTTTTTACGAATAAGTCTTTGGCTCTTTGCTCTCTTCTTTTTATGCACTTAATAAAATATTTATACTTATGGCTTTAAGTGTTCCTGTCCTATGCTAAAACTAAATTCACATTTCCTTTTCTGACCTTTCTCACAAGACCATTAGAATATCTTCACATATTTAGTCATTTCCTCCCTATCATCTTACTTTTACTTCCAATTCCACATGTTTAAAACACAAATTAATATATACTCTAATAAAAAATGTCAAGATGCAGACAAGAAATGCACAAAATGACTAACAAGCATAAAATGTTCAAAATCACTAGTTACCAGAGAAATTCAAATCAAAACAAAAAAGGCATACCATTTACAATATATCAAGTTGTCAAAGATTATTTTAAAAATTATAGTACAGACTATTGGCAAGAGTGTAAGGAAATGGCCATTCTTATATACTGTTGAGAGAAGAGTAACTTGACAAAACTTTTCTTAAATGAAATTTGGCAATAGGCATCAAAAAGCCTTAATATACTGCAGTGAGTATAACCCAGTAATTTCATTTCTGGGCATATATTTTAGGGTAAGAAATGTATGATTTGTATCAGATATGTAAATATATATATATCTCACAGCATTGTTTATATACATGTATACAAAAATAATTTAATTGTGTAACAGAAGATGATTGTTTAAAAATTATGGCATATCCATACAATAAAATATTTATATTGCCAAATAAATGCAGTTTTATAACTGATGTGAAAATATGCTCTTGATATATTTATGGTCAAGGTAGGTTTGTGTTAAGTTTATATTATGTTAAATAAAAAATGTAGGTAATGATATGGTATATAGAATGTAACACAATATTTTAAACACACACACACACACAAATATGTATTGGGTGAGAGAAAGAGAGACTACACATCATAGGGTAGAGAGTAGTTCCTGTTCATTTTTCTACTTTCTTTTTATTGTATTTTCCATTTATTTACATAATTAGTGTATGTGTTTGATTTTATAGTAAGAAAATATTTTAAAAAACAAATAAACTTATTTTCCTTCCAAAATTTGGCTTTTTTTTCCTGAATTTCTAATTGTGTCAATGGCATCCTCACTTTTAGCCGGTCCATACTCAAGTTATTTTATGTGTTTCTGCCTAATATTTGGGCTTCCCTGATAGTTATATAACTTTATCCAAATATTAAGTTTTATCAATTTGTTTCTAATCTATACCCCACTGACAGATTTCCCTTTATTAAATATTACTTTTGTAAATGAATCTCCATGCTTAAAACCTGACCCACACATAAGGAGAGATTTTGGGTTCTGATTTGCTTTGTGTTTAGATGGTAGAAGTATGTTCATTTGTAAACATTTATCAAGTGGTATACTTATGATCTGTGCTACGCTGAGGGTGTTTATACATTGATTAAAAGTAAACAAACAAAAATCTGCCCCTTAGCTACAAGATGAAGTTCAAAGTCCTTGAAAGTAAAAGTATTAGTCACTCAGTTGTATCTGACTTTTTGTGACCCCATGGACTGTAGCCCACCAGGCTCCTCTGTCCATGGGATTCTCTAGGCAAGAATACTGGAGTGGGTTGCCATTACCTTCTCCAGGGGATCTTCCCAACCCAGGGATCAAACCCAGGTCTCTGCATTCTGGGCAGATTCTTACCTGCCCAGTTCAAAGCCTTAAAGTTCAAAGCCCATAGCTTAACATTATATCCTTCTATAATCTGTTCTCAATCCTTTTTCATCAAGATCATCTCCAATACTCCTCATAATGAAAACTGCTAATAGCATTGGCCTGTATAGTCAAAATTATGGTTTCTTTTCAGTGGTCATGTACAGATGTGAGAGTTGGACCATAAAGAAAGCTGAGCACCAAAGACTTCATGCTTTCCAATTGTGGTGCTAAAAACTCTTGAGTCCCTTGGACAGCAGAGATCAAACCAGTCAATCCTAAAGGAAATCAACTCTGAATATTCATTGGAAGGACTGATGCTGAACTTGAAGCTCCAATACCTTGGCAACCTGATGAGAAGAGCTGACTCATTGGAAAAGACCCTGATGCTGGGAAAGATTGAAGGCAGGAAGACAAGGGAGATGGCTGGATGGCATCACCAACTCAATGGACATGAGTCTAAACAAACCCTGAGAGATAGTGAAGGACAGGGAAAACTGGCATACTGCAGTCCATGGGATCACAAAAAGTTGGATATGACTTGGTGACTAAACAATAGCATTGGTTATATAGTTTCTATAAGAAATTGTTCATCACTTTACATCTTTTGTCTTCTTTCATTATCCCAACCCGCTAAAGTATTAGTAAATAATTGTTATTCCCATTAAACAGAGACTTAGTAAGGATAAGTTACACTTGTAGTTTGGAAATTTACTAGTCTTGTCACCCACCACTCATTCCCTAGAAGTCATGGCACACTGGCAAAGAACCCACCTGACAATGCAGGAGATGCAGGTTTGATCCCTGGGTGGGAAAGTTCCTCTGGAGAAGAAAATGGCAACTCATTTTAGTATTTTTGCTGGGAGAATTCCATGGACAGTGGGGCCTGGCAGGCTACAGTCCATAGAGTCTCAAAGAGTCAGACATGACTGAGCAACTGAGCAGGCATTCAATGCATGCAACTTATTCCCTATCTTCTGGTAATAGCTCCCCAACTTCATATCCTAGAAGAAATGTCATTCAAGGTGATTTACACTCTTCAGCCAAGGATGGAGCAAGACTTTTCAGATACTCTTCCTGAATAAAAATTTTGAGTGTAATAATAAAGACATGGATGATGGCAGCATATGAAAAGAATATTTATTAGTGATTAATTTCTGCTGCAAACTCACCAGAGATTCCTGGTTCCTGCCATTGGAGCAAGATTCTATTTCAATACTTTAGTTACTATCCCTCCTCCATGGATAAATTCACTTCTTCCCTTCCCTTCCTCACTCTCTCTCGCTCTCCTAGCTCTCTCCCTCCTCACCTCCCTCCCTTCCCCTTTTTCTCTCTTTTCCTTCCTTCCCTCCCTTCCCTTCATTCCTTTAGTTTTTTGCATAGATCAGTGGAGTTACATTTCTGTTGCTGTGGATTATTCAGCAAGAGCATGTGTAAGTGCTGAAATTTGAACTCAAGTCTAGATGACTCCAAAGTTTGTGTTCTGAACCATAATGTTTTAGAGCGTGACTGCAAACTCAAGCCCACTTCTGCTTCTCATTGCTTAAATGCATACTTGCTCACTGTGATCAGATTCTGCACAAGTCACTTCCCTCTCTAAGATGCTTTTCCTTTGTTTTCCATGTTCTCCCAATTCTACTGAAATTTTTCCATTGATCATCACAATAGTCACTTTCTCTAAAATATTCATTAAACTCTTTAAAGCATAGAGACACTCTTTTCAGGACACTTGTTATTTGCTGGTGGAATTTGAGACAGAAAGATCAAAGCCAAGAATAACTCTTTACCTTGAAAAACCATCATTGTTTCCCTGTGACTTACAGATAAAATCTAAACCTCAAAAACATGCATTTTTCAGTCTGGTTCAAATCTATTTCCCTACTTACATCTTGAGTTACTCACTTCCCTTCTCCTCCTCCACAGCAGGTCCTTCCTTTCCCATCCTTCCCGTTTTCTCTCTAGCCACACGGATCAGTTCCTCCTCTCCTGGTCAAGTGGAAAGCTGACGGTGGTCTACACAAAACGCCTGAACAAACTCTTGTGTTCAGGCAGGTGGCCTTCATTTGTTGTAAAATTCTTTGTGACAATTTTTCATTGTCTTGCACTCTTTAAGATTCATTTTTATCTGTGGCGCAGAGGCAAACACACTGTTCAGGCAGTGAAAAGAGTGAGCTATCTCACCTCTTCTGTGCTGAAGGGCTTAGTTAATTTATTGCTCTACACTATCCTTCCTTTTTTTTTTAATCTGTTCATTTACTGTATGGAAAATATATGGGGAGAATGACTATTAATATGATAAAGCTGAGTCACACTCATGGCGTATTTACTTATACTATAAAGAAATTGCACTGTATCATTGTTTAAATTTATGAATAAATATAAAAGAAAAGTATAAAATTTTATACATATGTTTGACATTTTTTTGAGACACTGCAGGACTTTATGTCATTATTACTGATATTTTGTCTCCAGAGTTTTTGCCTCTTTGAATACAAAATCATGTTATACACAATAAGAAATGTTTTTCCTGGTTAGGTTAGAAGGAGCATATTGTACACTGTTGGAAATAAGTCATCTGAGAATAAGTATATTAGAAGATACAAAGTGCCTTTCTTATGCTCATAAAGAGAGATGACATCAGATGCCTAGAGCTTGACATTAAAAACTTGTATATAATGCAATACCTCAACTTGTCTTTGAAGCACAATGGCTCTTTACATGAGATTCCAACAGTCAGCTGTAGCCTCTTTTCTTTAAGAGAAGTTGAAACATGTTTTGCTGTCTTCTTAATTTGGTACTGCTTCAAATAAATATTGGCGTATTGTAGGCCTCTAGATTATTTTGGGCATGGGAGTTGAACAGGATACTTCTTTGTAACAGCATCCCCAGATGTTACGACTTTTTCGCTCTGCATAGAAATGTGAATATATTTATATATGGGAGTGACACTTCTACAGGAAGCCTAGAGACCTGTTTACTACATGTCACCAAAGCTAAAGTGCAAGTGTGGGTAAATTTCACTGCTTGTTTAGACTTCATGAATATAATTACTCAGTGTTAGACAATAAGAGATGGAAAACACTTAAGTGCCTTTCTTATACCTGGATCTGTTGATTTTGTTTTGTCAATGATGGCTTTCATTAAGAGCCACTGAAGGTTAGTCTCTCTCAATTGATGTCGTGGTAACAATTTACTCTCTCCTGCCACAGTAAAGATACAATGAAAAGAACCTGTCCTTCAATCTGTTTGTGGTAGAGACATTTTTTTTTTTTAAAGTATAAACATTGAATTCCTCTGCTTACTTGGAGAGGGAAGGTCATTAACAGGGCACTTGAACAGATTGGAATTACAGTCAATTGAGACGTTGAAACATCCTAAATGGCCTAATGCAGCAACTAAGTGCTTCTTAAATTCCAAAACTTTTACTTGAACACAGCAATCATGAATTCCCATTGCCTTTGGTAAATGCTGCTTTTTTTTTTTTTTGACAATTTTGTGTGAGGAAGCAATACAAATTTAAATTACAGTGTTTATATTTTTTTATTTAGCAACCTTAATTTGTCAAGATGTAAACATAAAATTGAGCCTAACTTAATGACATATGGTTAAATATTAAAATTAATAGAAAAATTAGTGAAACATAAACTTGGTGATAGAATTAATGCCAATGCAATTTTAACTGTTTAAAGTTCTATATTAATTTGTACTATTATAGCCATATATGTGCAAAATGGCCATTTGTAGGCATCAATCAAGGATGTTTTTTATGTATACATAGTATATGAAGTGTATATATATATATATATATATATATATATAAAGAGATAGTAAATATATTTAAATATATATATTTAACTCTTTCTAAGAGAAAGAAAAATTCATTTCCAGAACACACAGATAAAAAGATTTCTGTGGTTCAATGTAGAAAATAGAATATAGAATTAAAAGAAAGAAAAGCCAACCTAATACATTCAGATATGAACAGTTCATGTTATAAGATTTATAATTGCCGATGAAGAAGCATTAGGAAATGTGCTAGAGAATTTCCCAACAGCCACTGATGGAAGAATCTGAGGCTGAAGGACAAATAAAATATTTATTTTTGATTTAACAAGAACTTAAGTTTCCCCATTTTCATCAAATGTTCTATTTGCATTCATTTCTATTTTTCTTCAATAACCTCAGATACGCAGATGACTCCACACTTACAGCAGAAAGTGAACTAAAGAACCTCTTGATGAAAGTAAAAGAAGAGAGTGAAAAAATTGGCTTAAAACTCAATGGATAAAGAAGTTGTGGTACATATACACAATGGAATATCACTCAGCCATAAAAAGAAATGCATTTGAGTCAGTTCTAATGAGGTGGATGAACCTAGAACCTATTATACAGAGTGAAGTCAGAAAGAGAAATACTATATTCTAACACACATATACAGAATTTATAAAATGATACTGAAGAATTTATTTAGAGGGCAACAATGGATAAACAGACATAGAGAACAGACTTATGGACACGGGCAGAGGGGAGGAGAAGGTGAGAAAGAGTACCATGGAAACTTACATTACCATGTGTAAAATAGAGAGACAATGGGAACTTGCTGTGTTGCTCAGGAAACTCAAACAGGGGCCCAACCTAGAGGGGTGGGATGGGGAGGGAGATGGGAGGGAGTTTCAAAAGGGAGGGGATTATGTATACCTATGGCTGATTCATGTTGAGGTTTGACAGAAAACAGCAAAATTCTGTGAAGGAATTATCCTTCAATAAAAAAATAAAGTTTTAAAAGTTCAACATTCAAAAATCTAAGATCATGACATCTGGTCCCATCACTTCATGGCAAACAGATGGGGAAACAACGGAAACAGTGAGAGACTTCAGTTTTTTGGCTCCAAAATCACTGCAGATGGTGACTGCAGCCATGAAATTAAAAGACACTTGCTTCTTGGAAGAAAAGCTATGACAAACCTAGACAGCATATTAAAAAGCAGAGACATTAGTTTTGCTGACAAAAGTCCATCTAGTAAAGTATGGTTTTTCCAGTAGCCATGTATGGATGTGAGAGCTGGACTATAAGGAAAGCTGAGCACCAAAGAATTGATGCTTTTGAACTGTGGTGTTGGAGAAGACTCTTGAGAGTCCTTTGGACTGATCATATCAGTCAATCCTAAAGGAAATCAGTCCTGAATATTCATTGGAAGGACTGATGCTGAAGCTGAAACTCCAGTACTTTGGCCACCTGGTGCAAAGAACTGACTCAATAGAAAATACTCAGATGATGAGAAAGAGTGAAGGCAGGAGAAGAAGGGGACAACAGAGGATGAGACGATTGGATGGCATCACCAAATCCATGGACGTGAGTTTGAACAAACTCTGGGAGTTGGTGATGGACAGGGAAGACTGGCGTGCTGCAGTCCATGGGGTCACAGAGTTGGACACAACTGAGCGACTGAACTAAACTGAATGCTCTCCAAATATATACTAAAATATATTTTATGCATTTTCCCTTCATTGTACCTTTGATCACATAGTCTCTTCTCCATTCCACAAAAGACAAGGAAAATTTAAGGGAGTGGGGATTCCAGATTCAAGAAAGCTTGGTGGAAGTGTCATCAGTAATCAAATTTACCTTAGGCCATATAAAATACAACACATGAAAATAATGTATTTCTAAATTTTTGTGATGAGAAACTACAGTAGGTACAACAATGAAGTATGTGGAAAAGCTACATTTTAGTCCTGGCATTGCCATTCATCAATAATAGGGTCAAGGTCATTTTTCTTTTTGCCTTAGCTTTCCACATCAGTTAAACAAAAGGATCTCATTATATGACCTGCGAGGTTAGAGAAAACTCCTAAATTCTACGATTCTAGGTACGCTTATAAATTGCTATTTTTGTCATTTATTCAATGATTCCACGTTACTGATGAACATAAGTTAATAGAAAATTTGGATAATTTTTACAGTGTGAATTATAGAATGCAGGCTATGTTAAAATCAGTGGGAGAATGAAGGAGACAAGAAGGGCAGGTTGTGAGGAACGTATCCTGAATCTTAAGAAACAAATGAAAAAATATGGTGCTAGGCTCTCTACTGGTAATTGTTCAGTGCTGTGAGATCTTGAAAGGCTGAATTTTAGGAGATGGAAACTAGCTGTGAACTGGAAATAGGATGCCAGTGGTACAGGTGTAGACATTTTTCTGAGATCAGTTAAAGGGAAGGCAGGAAATGAGGTGGCAATTAAGTAATCGACTGCTGTCAAGATTATTTTTTTTTTCAAGAAGACAGTCTAGGGCAAGGTCAAAGGTAAATGTAGGGTTGAACCAAATAGACATCAGGTTTTTCATTTCTTAGATAAATATATCTGGAAAAAAATGTCTGTAGAGTTTATACTGGGGCAGCACTGCCTCTTTTGTAAACTCACAAAACTTCAAACTTCATACCAGTAAATAACACGTTTGAGGCTTACTTGTAAATACCTGGCATGACCCCAGAACAGTATTGAGAAAACAATACCTCTTTATCATGCTTTGGTGTAAAGTCTACCAAATAATAACATGCATTTTTGAAATGACTAAATATATACTTACATAGCAGGCCATTCAAAGCCATTGTAGACTAGTAAGCAAGTAATAAATGTTCAAAAGTCCAAAAGTATACATTCATGTAATACACAGCTGTCACCTTCAATAGATTATATAATGCAACTTCGCAACCATGTCCTTTAACCAATATCTACAACAGCCTAAATATTTTTTAAACTGATCTTGAATGTATCGAGAAAAAAAGTCTTTACCTTACTTATGCAGAAATCTTTATGACCCTCAGCTATTGTTTACAAAACCATTTTTACTTTGAAAACTGTTGTTTAAAATATTCTTTTATTGCATATAAACATTTAATTTAATAATTAAATTGATCATAAAATCAATTTTGAAGGGTTCAGGAGAACCATCCCTTTAATGTCTTCATTAATATTTAGTGGGGATTTATTTAAAATGAAATTGTTTTTGCTGGTGCTATGAAATTTGCCCACTACCTACCAGCAGGTATAAAACAAGAATTTACCTTTCAACAGAGCAGAGGATATTAGTGTGATTACTATCTTCAGGAACTCTAGAGAATGCATTTCCAGCAAAATTTTCATAGGTAATGTGGTATCTAAATCTTAGTATATTTTTAAGAAATTCTCTTTATTATTTCATTCTAGAATTGGTGAATAACTGATTACTCAGATTACTCATTTTTCATGATAGAAAGTCAAGAGATCAAGCTGTTTTTTTTGTAATTTTAAAAGTCTCTATTAATTCTCTGGTAGTCAGTTGAATATTTCTTAGTGCTCTCTCTGGAAGTAAAATAATTGTATTCATTGCATTGTCTTATCTGAAACTCTGCATAGTAAAGGTGACATGAAAAGGATAAAAAGCTATGTCATTTTCAATGCCCTCTTCACCATTCTGTCATTTTTGTCTTACTACCATTTCAGACATAACTCTGGGTTATTATTATAGGTTGTTCATGGCTAGGCGGTTCATGGCTTATGCCTTATGCAGACATAATGAAACCCAGCATTTAGAGAGTAATAAAGCCCATCTGCCTGATGGATCTCTATCAGAGCAGTGCCTCTAGCTTTGCCATATCTTTGCTATCTGGAGTTTGGCTAATTGACTCTACATTTAAAATCATAGGAAAAGTTACTTAATTAAGTTAGAAAATGCTTTTAATTTGTCATAATCAGAAATTTTCCCAATACCAAAATTATATAGCAAAAGACTTTGCCCTGTTTTAGGGAGAAAATTAAAGATGAATAATCTATCTTATCTACCCATTCGTCCTCTGAACATCTTCTTTCTTTCACCTGTTCTCTTACTTAGCCTCTTTCTCTCTAGTGGTCTCTTTCCATAGTCTAAAACTTTTTCCAGTTCCCTTGCTCTAAAACTACTTCCTTCATTATATATCTTTTGGCAAACTCTGTCCCTTTTCCTCTGATGTACACTTAATGGACAATTGGTTCCATCTCAAATGTCTATTACCTCATTCCACATTAATCATCTAACACCCTGCAACCTAGCTTTTGTCCCCACCATTCTACAGAGAGACTATTCTTGGTGAGCTCAACAGTGATCAAACCCAGTGAGCAGTTCAGTTTTTATCTTGCCAGATAATTCTTTTCAGTGAATATTAATGAGATTTTCTCAATTTTTTTTAATTTCCTTATCTTCTGTGACACTATACTCATTTACTTCTTCCTGTTCCTCTCTCTCATTCTCTGTTTCTTGCTTAGTTTGGCCCTTATATAACTGCTATTAAGCATTAGATTACTCTGGTGAGATTTCATCCAGGATCATGATTTCAAGCATACCTAACCAATATGTGGGTGATTGCCAAGCCTCTCTCTCTCCAGCCCAGACTTGTATCTGCACTTTAGAGTATACACTCTCAACTACAAATATCCCACAAGAGCAAACTCAATAAGTCAGAAGTGAAACATCATTTTTATCCTAAAGCAGCTCATATCCTGTATTTTCTGCCTAAACTGCCTATATCAATTTCTAATCCATAACTTAAAATAGAAGACCTTTTTTCACTCTCTTTACTTTCAAAAATTGAACTCTCTAAGTACTGTGAGAGTTGGACCATAAAGAAAGCTGAGCACCAAAGAATTGATGCTTTTTAACTGTGGTGTTGGAGAAGACTCTTGAGAGTCCCTTAGATGGCAAGAAGATCCAACCAGTCCATCCTAAAGGAAATCAGTCCTGAATATTCACTGGAAGGACTGATGCTAAAGCTGAAACTTCAATACTTTGGCCACCTGATGCAAAGAACTGACTCATTTGAAAAGACACTGATGCTGGGAAAGATTGAAGGTGGGAGGAGAAGGGGATGACGGAAAATGAGATGGTTAGATGGCATCACCGACTAGATGAATTTGAGTAAACTCTGGGAGTTGGGGATGGACAGGGAGGCCTGGCGTGCTGCAGTCCATGGGGTCACAAAGAGTCAGACACGACTGAGCAACTGAACTGAAGTACTGAGTACTGTGCTGTGTTTAGTTGTTCAGTTGTGTCCGACTCTTTGAGATCCCAAGGACTGTATTCCACCAGGCATTCTGTCCATGGGGATTCTCCAGGCAGGAATACTAGAGTGAGTTGCCATGCCCTTCTCCAGGGAATCTTCCCAACCCAGGGATCAAACCCAGGTCTCCCGCATTACAGGTGGATTCTTTACCATTTGAGCCACCAGGGAAGCCCCTCTAAATACTGTATTTCATCAATTACAGATGGAGACTTTACATTTTAACATCTTTGAAATCAGGGTACATTTCAACAAGCAACAATCAATGTAATGTTACAGCTTGATTAGCAGAGATTTTATTTCTTCTTAGTGGTACAAAAAGAAATGAAATGTTCTATGGTCCAGTCCATGGGGTCTTACAGTAGAAGAAATACAGTACTTCATAAGTCTATCCACTTCACTTGTTGTTCAGTTTCCAAGTCATGTCTGATTCTCTGTGACCCCATGGACTGTAGCACACTAGGCTTCCCTGTCCTTCGCTATCTCCCTGAGTTTGCTCAAACTCATGTCCATTGAGCCAATTGTCGCCCCCTTCTCCTCTTGCCCTCATATCTTTCCCAGGATCAGCATCTTTTCCAGTGAATCAGCTCTTTGAATCAGATGGCCAAAGTATTGGAGCTTCAGCATCAGTCCCTCCAATGAATATTCAGAGTTGATACCTACTTCACTACCACTCCTGTAATACAAGTCTTTCTATCTTTTGTCTAACCATTTTTATCCATTATTCTTCCACATGATGAGAGTCTTGCATTTGCAATGCAATCTAATTATGGAATTGTTACCATAAACTTTGTTATCCCTCATCACCTATGGAATAAAGCACAATGCTATTTACATGGGAGTCAAGGCTGTTCATGCTCTAATCTGTGACTTGCCTCATCAGTCTTCTAACTCATCCTTTCCAGTCTTGCTTTAATTTCCAGCAACACCAATGTGCCTGATTTTCTCCTCGAGATCTTTTCTCTTGTGTTCCCTTTTCCTGAAAGCTTTCTTTCACGTATACAATCAACATTCTTCTTTGAGATTCAGAATCTATTAGACACTTGAGCTCTCTGAGCCCCACAATAACCTATGCACATCCTTCATTGTGCTTACCTCATAGACCATAAATTTTACCAAATCTGTTTGATTCCACACCTAGCTGTTTTCTTTTTGAGGACAGAGTCTATGTTAAGTAATTTTTGCATCCTTGACATCAAACATAGGACCTGGAACCTGGAAGAGTTTTAGTAACTACTTATTAAGTCACTGATGAATGGGATATATCAGTGAACAAATGATAGTCAAAATATTGTTGAATGATTTGGTTGCTCATGAAACCACATGGCAGAAAAGAAAAGAAGGCTGAAGACACAGTTGCTAAGAACATCAGTATTTAAGTGGTATACAGAAAGAGACATTCTTGCAAAGGATACTGAGAAATACAAGTAGAGATCTACAGCACTGACTGGGGTGATATTGAAGCTCCTCTTCCCCTGGATCACGACTGGCCTTCCCTCCCAAACTTCTACACTTACTTCCTTCCCATTCTTCATCTACCTGTCCTGATGAGGGGATGCCTGAACCAGGAACTGAAAGATGTTTAATTAGATTCAGAGTGAAGAGAAGAATATTTCAGGCAAACAATCTGGCATGTGCAGATTCTGTGTAAGGGATCACAAAAAATGACCAGCACATGGCAGAAGCAGAAAGGTGTGGTGTGGGTGGGCATATGATGAGCTGAAGATTAATACTGGGGCCTGAGAATTCAGTTTCATAGATAGTGGTTAGTGTATTGAATTTTTCCTTTAATTTTGGGGTAATGGAAAGTCAAGGGAGGTTTTTAAATCCCTGAGCAGTTCATGTCGTGAGATATGCATTTTCTAAACGTTGTTCTGTCGAGTGGAGGGAGACTAAAGTAGGCACAGAACAGTTATGTTTTTTGCACAAATTAGGAAGATGGAAAAGATGTAGAGAGAGAGAGAACATGGAATTTATAGTTTAACAGGCTTCCCTGGTAACTCAGAACATAAAGAATCTGCCTGCAATGCAGGAGACCCAGGTTCAATCCCTGGGTTGAGAAAATCCCCTGGAGAAGGGAATGGCTACCCACTCTGGCATTCTTGCCTGGAGAATTCCATGGTCCAGAGGAGCCTGGTGGGCTACATACAGTCCATGGGGTTGTAAAGAGCTGGACACAACTGAGTGACTTTCACTTTAGGCAAGAGAAGAGATAGACCCAGATTCCAGCATTTCTATGACACTGTAAAAATTGAATGAGAGATCTTATAAAAAACCTGACAAATATCAGCTCTCTTCAACCTCTCCCAAACCAGGTAGTTTCTCATTAAACATTTGTAAAACAAACAAACTATGTGTTATGCATAAGAGCACATTCACTTTCAAATTTTAAAATGCACATGAGCTTATATTTAAGACATATTCTTATTATATTTTTCTGAATAGCTATATTATTAGTATTTACCTTTATACTTTCTACTTCTTGTTATTTATTTAATATGAAAAGTAAACTCCGGTCTTAGGAATAAAAACAAAAAAAAAAATGCAAAACTTGTTACATAGTCTTAATAAGTAGGTTGAGGTAAGCAGAGAAGATTATAATTTGGGCCAACCAGCATCAACTCTACCCTCTTGAACAATGCCTTCTTTTATGTACTACACTTCATATGGGTATCAGAGGAGAACTGTGTAATGACAGCCCTAATAGCTACCAGTCATAAAGAAACAACAGAAGAACAAATGTTGAGACTTGAAAGTTGGAAGGATCAATAGCTAGATAACATTTGTTATATGAGAGCTGAAATTAGATCTTCAAAGAAATACTGCTGAGAGCAAAATAAATTAGGTAATTTAGTATGTTCAAAAAACAACTTAGTTTAAGGTTTGAATCCCAACATACACTATATATTCCTGTCACTTCTCATCTGGCTTAAAAGATTTATCCAATCCAACTTTTATTTATCCTCTGGCTATTTTACAGTTCAGGCTGCCCTTTCTGGTGTAATTTTAATAAAATACCCTCTTTTTTGAGTGCGTGGGTGATTGTCATCTTCAATGGTCATGTTTCTTAAAGACAGATATTATTTAGGTTTTTATCCCTAGCATCTGGAAAATCACATGAAATATGGCAAATACTTAAAGATATTGTTGGTCAGGTGAAGATGTGAAGGTTCTCTGCTCAAATACTATCTCCTCAGAGAGCCTCTTACTATTCACTTTCAGCTTTCCTTACCTTATGTTTCTTCATGACATTTATTGCTGTTCTCATTTACAGTATGTGCAGTCTGTCTCCCTCACTTGAACAAAGGCTGAGTGAGGGTGAGGGGCTTCCCAGATGACTCAGTAGGAAAGAACCCCCCTGCCCAGGCAGGAGATGCAAGTTCCACTGCTGGGTCTAGGAGGTCCCTTGGAGAAGGAAGCAGCAACTCACTCCAGTATTCTTGCCTATGAAAACCCATGGACAGAGGAGCCTGGTGGGCTACGGTACACAGGGTAGCGAAGAGTTGGACATGTCCTAGTGAGTAAACCATCACATGAGGGTGGGGACTTTGTCTTCCTTACTTCTATATCCCCAAGGCCTGTAAGAGACCTTGACTATGAATAAGTACATGACCAAATATTTCTCATAAGTGAATGATCAATATTTTTAGTGTTTTCTATTTGTCAGGACTTGATAATAGTATTATGCTGGGGAACTGTTATTCTCTAAATGTTGGGATATATTAGTCAGGGCTCTCCAGAGAAACAAAACCAATTTCTTTATTTTAAGAAATTGACTTATGTAATTGCGGAGGCTGGAAAGTCTGAAATCTGCAGCGCAGACCAGGAAAAGTTAATGTTGCAGTCTTGAGTTGGAAGGCAATCTGGAGGTGTAATACTGTCCTTTCTAAGAAATTTCAGTTTTTTCTCTTCAGACTCTCAACTGATTGGATGAGGCCCACCCACATTATAGAGAGTAATCTGCTTTACTCACATCCACAGATTTAAAATGTTAATCAGATCTGAAAAAAAAACACCTTTACAGCAAAATAGAGATTGGTGTTTGAGCAAAAATTGGGCATTAGCCAGTTGTAGACTAGCCAAGTTGAGACATAAAATTAACATAAAAGAAGATCTCTTTAAAAACCCTAATCCTTAAATCTGACTTCTCCTTCATGGATTGCCAACTGGGTGATTTAGCTGCTTATATAGTTCCTTCAGAGCTGCGCCAGCAGAGGGCGCCCTCAGGCACCAGTTTTGAGGGTCTCGGATCCATGCCTGATCAGAGGTCTGCAGACCTCCACGATCTGCGGGACCCAGCAGCTGGCTAAAGGTGCAGAATCTCAGATCCCATCTTGAATCCTGCATTAGAATCTGCATGTCCACAAGATCATCAGCGAATTCCTATACACATTAAGTAGCTGCAATGCTCTTCCCAGAGAATCTGGGGCAAAAAAATCTTTATGTTCCACACCCTCCAATTTTCAGATCCACATTTTCTGCACTTTTAAGTTGCATTGTGAGTGGTCATCTAACTTGTTTGAGGTTGGAAACGAGTCTTACGTTATTTGGCTTTTTCTACTTCTCTCTATATGGAAAGAATACTGAGGCCTAATACAGAGGAGCATTATGTTAGAAGCTCTACAGAACAAGAGAAGTAGGCAGCATAGCCTTCACTTTAATGTAGGCCATCAAGGAAAAGGCAGCATGCAATATAAGGTGGACTGCACTGTCTACTGGGAAATGAAGGTTCTTGATGTGAGTGCAACAGTTTATAGTTATGTGATCTTGAAAAATATTTTAGCTTTAATGCAGTTTCCTGTCTATATATTGAAAAGTTTGACTGAGTTCATTATCTTTGACTGGATTCCAATCTCTGATATTCCATTGTAAATGAGGTAATACATATGAAGTTATTCATAACCTGTGAAAGAAGTAAGGTAATAATGAAGAGGACTATTTAGTATAGTATCAGTGTTCCATGAAAGAGACAGAAGACCAAATTCTGAAATTCTGTTTTTGAAGATAAAGAAAAATTCAGTCTTTAAAAATATATATGAATAAATTAAATGAGTTTTCTTTTTGTTTTTTCTCCTTTTGGTCTGGGTACAGAATGGAGAAGAAATCTACAGATAGAAGATATCTTTGAGTCAGATAGAAGAAGAATGGGAAATTTTTGGAGTGGATATAATGGCCCAGAACTTAGACTTACAGAATCCCTAAATCATGGTCTTCCTGGTGCAATCTGTGCACATTTAAAAGAAGATGCCAGTGTGTTGGGTTGAATGGTGTGGGAAAAACCAGGATACATGATTTTTCTGAAAGACGAGCAAGCACACTAGACTATCAAGTCTCAGATTTAACTAAACCCAAGTTCTTATATGATCTTATATTCTTATTTGGGATTGGAAACACTAGAAACTTGGTTTGTTGTAGTTCAGTCACTGAGCTGTATCTGACTCTCTGTGACCCCACGACTATAGCACACCAGGCTCCTCTATCCCTCACTATCACCTGGGCTTTGCCCAAATTCATGTCCATTAAGTTGGTGACTGGATAGTGTTGCTCTAATTAAATCTAAAAAAAGAAAGCTTCTAGAAGGACTAGACCAAAGATTTGATGGGTCATGAGGTGAAGCAACATTATTCATACATTCACTAACCATATCTACTCAGTTAGATAATCTTCTACTCCCAAATTTACCATATTTCTCTGTTTACAGAGCCACCAATGATGAAGGCTCAGATTGCCATCATCTCTTGCCTGGATGACTACAATAACCTCCAAACCAGTCTCCACTCTTACTCCTCACACTCTGCAGTTCACTTCCTTATAAAGGCAAGCAGGATCTTATTACAGTAAAAATCTTACCTCATGCCTCCATCTTTTAAAAAATCTAAGTATAGTTGATCCACAATATGCTAGTGTCAGGTGTACAATATAATGATTCAATATGTTTATAAATTTTTATACTCCATTTAAAGTGATTACAAAGTTATGCCTGAATTTCTCTGTGCTGTACAATATATTTTTGTTGCTTATCTGTTTTATACATAGTAGTTTGTACCTCTTAATTCCATACACCTATCTTGTCTCTCCCTCCTTCCTCTCCCCGCTGGAAACTACATTTTAAAACAATTTCCATTGAACTTAAACTTCTTCCTGTGGTGTATCCTCTCTCCAACCTCACTTTGATTTCCTAATCATGCAACATCTTTCAGACACATTGACCCCCTGTCATCTTCCACATACCAGATTCTTCTCTGCCCACATGTCTTCCTACATGTTAGTATCTGTTCAAAACATTCTCTGCCATTCTCCACATGGTGAGTTGCTTCTTACCTTATCCTTCAGTTCCAGAGAGGCCATCTTACAGATCTGGGTGGCCTCTGGGTCCAATCACAATTAAAAAAAAAAAAAAAAAAGCATACAGTAGGTTAAATAGAGGATGTTTAACTGAACGACCTATTAACTATGATAAAAGACTAACCATTAAGAATATATAAGGAAGTTCTACATGGTGCCCTAAGGCTGAAGAAGAGAACTCCAAACAGGAAACACTTGGAAATGATTTAGGTCTCATTGGAAGCAGTATGGTTTGGCCACCTGATAGCAGAGTTTACTGCTGTATTTAGACCAGAGTTGGTGTGGACTTGCTGGGTGGACAGAAGGAAACCCTCAGGAATACAGAAGGCGGAAGGTGGTTAGCAATGGGTGGCTGAACATGGAGTAGGAATATGGCAGTCAGCAGGGACGGAAGGCCTTGAGAGACTGAGGGCCATGCAGAGTTGGGGGGAAGGTTTCCCGAGGGTGGCTGATAGGTGTGTGACACTTGGGTACCTGAAAACTATTTAACAGGGAGAGAAACCATGATGATATGTAGCTTCCTGGGGGTTCTGGTACAGAAAGGGTCCACAGATTTCTGGACCCTTAACTGGGGCAACCTTTATGAGATGCCCGCACACTTATACACTCTTGATTTCAGTTCAGTCGCTCAGTCATGCCTAACTATTTGCGACCCCATGAACTGAAGCACAACAGGCTTCCCTGTCCATCACCAACTCCTGGAGCTTGCTCAAACTCAAGTCCATCGAGTGTACACTCTTACAACCAGCCATCTCTCTCCTGCCCACCCATCCCCCCCAACAACCTGTTGCCAGAAATAAGAGGAAGCCTCTTCTCTCTGCAGTATCTCCCGGGTATCCACCACTGAGAAAGCGTAACATCCTGCTTACTTTAAAGGGAAAATCCTTACAGAAATTCTGTTTAGCAAAAAGGATCTACTGAAGGGTTCATTCAGAGCTAAAAAATGCAATAAATTAATAACTAACACCCTGCTTCTGTGCCTTGACCTTAAGTAACCCTGCAAACTTCACCTGTTATTCCCAACCTGATCCCTCTGTTTCTTCAGCAGCACTTATTATAATTTTCTCTTTAGTTTTATTTGGTAACTTTTATTTTCTGATTCTCTAATCAAAATGTAAGCAAATTAAAACAGGGCCAATCTCCCTGCTTAATGCAGTAGGCAGCATGTTGGTCTCATAAAACAGGGAAAATACTTAATATGCTCACCGCACTCCCCAAGCCAGGAAAGGTGCTTAAAATGTTTTTTAAATTAATGTTGAATGAGTTTCCTGAGTTGATTATGAAGAGGTGACCTCTCTTAAACTAGCAATGCTAAGATCCCAACTCCAAGTTTGATAGGAAGTTAGGAGTGGGAGAAGAAGCGGGAAGAACTAAGATGGATCTTGGAGTCCCACTTCAGCTTACTGTTTCTAGAGTTTCTTTCTTATGTTTTTTAGAAGAGAAAAAATATACCATTATAATACTCACAAGCTTTAGTTCATAAACCCCTCAGTACAGTGTTAATATTCATATTTAAGTATTACACTTATACGTCACTGATTTATGGGGTAAACCCCTGGCTTGTTACATGAAAACTGCATGTATTCTTAATATTACTGATTCCTGCCTTGCTTTGTGTTCCCATGATCTTAAGTTAACTGTGAATAAGATTGATTACTGTATTACTAACTTGCAAAGAGTATATCCGGGTCTTGCAAACTTACATTAATATTTTATTTGAAACTACCTTATAGATTCTAAAATAAGGAAAGCAAGAATTTATAGCAGGTAACATTTTGAAGGCAATGAAGACTGTGAATTCTTTATAAATTTTATATGTTAAAGTGCTAAACAAAAAAAATCAAGAAGCAGAAACAGAGAGATGCTATAATGACAGGAAAGATGGTTATAGCTAAAATGCTTGGTGTATAGATATTATTTTCTTTATTTTACCAAATCTTTTCATGCATTACTTTTTGGCTGAAAGATAATTTTCAAAAAAATTTTGCAGAAGAAATTTTAATTATCAGAAATTTTTGATGCCTACCATAGAGGAATGGATAAAGAAGATGTGGTACATATATACAATGGAAAATTACTCAGGCATTAAAAAGAATGAAATAATGCCATTTGCAGCAACATGGATGGATCTGGAGATTGTTACACTGAGTGAAGTAAGTAAGACAGAAAGAAGAAATACCACATGGCATCCCTTATATGTGGAATCTAAAAAGAAATAATACAAATGAACTTACTTACAAAACAGAACCAGACTAACAGACACAGAATGAGCTTACCGTGCTAGGGAGAAGGATGCAAGGAAGGGGTATTTAGGGAGTTTGGGATGGACATGTACACACTGCTATGTTTAAAATGAATAATCTACGAGGCCTAAGGTATAGCACAGGGAAATTTGCTCAGTGTTATGTAGCAGCCTGGATGGGAGGGGAGTTTGGGGGAGGATGGATACATGTGTATGCATGGCTGAATCACTTTGCTGTTCACTTGAAACTGCCACAACATTATTTGTTGATCACCTATACCCCAGTGCAAAATAAAAAGTTTTTAAAAAGAAGTTTTTGATGTCTGATAAATTAATATATTATAGAAGATCAAAGCAAGTTCATTTGAATCTTTATATCTGTGTAGAATAATGAATAAATTTAGGGATTGCCCTAAAACCAAAATATATCAGGTTCCTTCTACCATGCCTATTCCCAATTCTTTTCATTTACAGAATCTATTGTAAGTTACAGGGGAAAAATTTTTAGAAAAGTCATTAGAGATATTGTAGAAAGCAAAGAATTCAAGCTAGTGAGTGAACATCATAACAGTCTTCGTGCAAGAAAGTTCCAGAAAAACATCTACTTCTGCTTTATTGACTATGCCAAAGCCTTTGACTGTGTCAATCACAATAAACTGGGAAAATCCTTCAAAAGATGGGAATATCAGACCACCTCACCTGTCTCCTGAGAAATCTGTATGCAGATCAAAAAGCAACAGTTAGAACTGGACATGGAACAACACACTGGTTCCAAATCAGGAAAGGAGCATGTAAAGGCTGTATACTGTCACCCTGCTTATTTAACTTATATGCAGAGAAATGCTAAACTAGATGAAGCACAAACTGGAATCAAGAATGCCAGGAGAAATATCAATAACCTCAGATAGCAGATGGCAGAAAGCTAAGAAGAACTAAACGGCCTCTTGAAGAAAGTGAAAGAGGAGAGTGAAGAAGTTAGCTTAAAACTCAACATTCAAAAAAAAAAAAAAACTCAACATTCAAAAAACTAAGATCATGGGATCTGGCCCCATCACTTCATGGCAAACAGATGGGGAAACAATGGAAACAGTGAAAGACTTTATTTTGGGGGGCTCCCAAATCACTGCAGATGGTGACTGCAGCCATGAAATTAAAAGACACTTGCTCCTTGGAAGAAAAGTTATGACCAACCTAGACAGCATATTAAAAAGCAAAGATATTACTTTGCCAACAAAGGTCCATCTAGTCAAAGCTTTGGTTTTTCCAGTAGTCATGTATGGATGTGAGAGTTGGACTATAAAGAAAACAGCGCCGAAGATTGATGCTTTTGAACTGTGGTGTTGGAAAAGACTTGTGAGAGTCCCTTGGACAGCAAGGAGATCCAACCAGTCCATCCTAAAGGAAATCAGTCCTGAACATTCATTGGAATATTTCAGCTTATGCTGAAGCCAAAACTCCAATACTTTAACCACCTGATGGGAAGAACTGACTCAACTGAAAAGACCCTGATGCTGGGAAAGATTGGAGGCCAGAGGAGAAGGGGATGACAGAGGATGTGATGGCTGGATGGCATCACTGACTCAAAGGACATGAGTTCGAGTAAGCTCTGGCAGGTGGTGATGGCAGGGAAACCTGGTGTGCTGCAGTCCATGGGGTCGCAAAGAGTCAGACATGACTGAGGGACTGAACTGACTATTAGCTTCCATGCATTGCAGGATTTTGTAAACAGTCTATTTTGAGAACACAGAAGCTTCAGTATATGAGGATATATAATACAAAAGTACTGGTGATTTTCAGCTTTCATGACTGAAAGGAACATTTTAGGAACTGTACTTCAGAGATAACCAAATAAACCATGAGGATTGGAGAGGGGGGACATTGAGAGAATTTGGAATCAAATTATTACCTTACTGCTTACTCAAAATGTTTTGGATATTAACATACTTTCTAGTAATAGGTAATTTTGATATCTTGAAGGACAGTATTCCCTGTGGCACAACTCTTGGTAAATAAGGATGGAATTGCAAAGTACTTTGCAGATCTTCTGCACAATTTCCACCTCATGATGGCCATAAGCAGTTTTCTTCTAACTTAAAGCCAGGGGTTTGTATCTAAATTACAATGAAAATTTTGAGCCTTTTTCTCTTCCCGTATAGAGACTGAATTAAAAAAAAAAAAGATCTATTATACTGTTCTACTCAGGCCAATTCTCACTTTAGTTTCCTTAGGTTTTCCCCTTTTCATTATAAGTTCCTCCTACTTTATGCCACTCAAAGTCGCTCTAAAGATGAATCTTCTCCTTTTCCTATCTAATGCCCAAACCTAGTATTCAATTTCTACATGGAACACAAACCTCAGCCATCTGATTGCCTTCAAAATTTCAGTACACATTAGGAATATTTTTTGTACATTTAGGTTGTTTAGTTTGGTTCCTAGAAATGGAAATACTAAGTCAAACAGCACAAGAGTGTTTAGACTGTTACACTCATATTTGAGCATGCCTACTATATCACCCCTCTGCAAGTCTTACATATTATAACAATTTTAAATATTTATAACTAGTGTTTAAGTATCTTATATGTATATTATTGTTGTTTTCATTTGTATTCTGCATTACTTGAGAATTTGAACATTTTCTATTTCTTAGCCACTTACATTTTCTGTTTTCTGAATTATTTATCCTTGTCCTTTTTTCATAAGGTTATAGGGACTTCATGTTTTATTTACTAATTTGCAAGTTTATTATGCATATTTTGAATTATTTTTGCCTTGTTAATTTTGTTTATAAAGTCTTGTAACTTTCAGACACCATATTTCAATTTATATTTGAGGGTAATCCAATTCATAATATTCCTTTATAATAATAACTAATGATGTTATGCTTAGAAAGATTTCCTCCATCAAAAGATTTTATATTTGTTTATATTTTCCTAGAGTCTTTTTTTTACTACACAATTTATCTAAAGTGAAAGAAAAGCGAAGATGTTAGTCACTCAGTCATGTCCGACTCTTTGCAACCCCATGGGGTGTAGCCCACCAGGCTCTTCAGTCCATGGAATTCTCCAGGCAAGAATAATGGAGTGGGTAGTCATTCCCTTCTCCAGGGGACCTTCTTGACCCAGAGATTGAACCCAGGTCTTCTGCATTGCAGGCAAATTCTTTACCGCCTAAGCCATCAGAAAAGCCCCAATTTATCTAAATTCAATCTTAAAGTATCATGTGATATGAGAATCAAAATGAACTTTCCCATACCATTTTTGGATTTTATATTCTAGTGGGGATGAAATCTCATCACTATTTATTAAGCAACTGTCAACTTCCTTGCTAATTTTATATTTCTTTTATCACAAACACTTTTCATATATAAAAGGATTTGTTTCTAGAACTCTTGTTGTTTTCCTGGTGTGGCTATTAATTTTTTGAAGAATGTATTCTTTCATATTGCCGTGTCATACATAATAATACAGGAAATATCAAGTCTCCATTATTCTTCTTCTTTTACAAAAATATTTTATTTACTCTGGCTGGTTTACTTTCTAAAAAATATTTTACTCTTTTAGTTTCAAGACATTTCATTGGAGTTTTGATTAACATTTAATTGTACTTATAAATTTATTTGGAAATGCTAAACATGTTTTTAGTTATGATATTTCTGTCCATGAATATTCCATTCTTTTCCCTTTATTAAAATCAATATTTCTCAAATTGTGCTGATTTTATTCAGTTAGATTTGAAGATCAACTGGTAAGCTTTCTGAAGTTTTTTAAAAGAGATTTTTGGTTGATATTTAAGATTTCTCTTAGATTTATTTTTATTTTCTGTTGTAAGTAGTTTTTTTTCCCATTATTGTCCTCTAACTTACTAAAGATGCTTTCATGTTAAAGTTCTTGTTGTTATGCTTTATCATATGGCC
This sequence comes from Odocoileus virginianus, assembly GCF_023699985.2. Taxonomy (NCBI): domain Eukaryota; kingdom Metazoa; phylum Chordata; class Mammalia; order Artiodactyla; family Cervidae; genus Odocoileus; species Odocoileus virginianus. The sequence goes on along the minus strand of NC_069689.1, from coordinate 35,798,808 downwards.
ATTAATTTTATTAAACTTTCATAATTCCAACTCCTTTGCTTATTTCACAAAATTTCATAGGGATACAATGATATAATGTGCACACTGCCTTCTTTTATAACTTTTCTTCATACATTATTGAAAATGGAACATCTAAAATATCATTAAACAATAAACATTATAATGGGAAAATCTCTTATTTATTGCAATATATTTTTCCAAATCTGATCTAAGTGAGCAGGAAAAACTTATCTCCTAGGAACCTCTGAACTGTAAACATCATGCAGTCAAACAGCATATAGATCATCCAATAATGAGTGAAGTCTAAACTAATGCTTGGTATTAATTAAGATATATATTAAGTAACTTGTGGTAATTTCATGTACAACCATGCTCATTTTGAAAAAGAAACAAAGTTCAAACTTCTTAAATTGTATACATTAAATATGAATAGTCTTTATATATGAATTATACGATAATAAAGCTGAGAAAAAAGAAATAAAAGGAAACTATAAGTTACTCTCCATTATATAATTTATATCAAGAATAAATCTTAATTCGGGAGAAATAAGATTCACATTACCACAGAGCACAATGGTTACTGAATTCTAATTACATTACTATTTCACAGAATTGTAAAACTAAAAATCTTTCAACAATCAAAAAGAGAAAAAAACCCTACAATTAATCAGTAGGCATGTTTGAAGAAATATAGTCTTAAATATTTCTCACAGTTCTAAAGACTAGACCCGCTTACAGCTGACCCTTGAACAAGGTGGGATCTAGTGGTGCCAACCTTCCGTGCATTGAAAATCTGCATGTGATGTCCTCCATATGGGTGGTTTTTCCACATCTGGGGATTCAACCAACCTCTGATCACAAAGCTCTGTAGCATTTACTATTGAAAAAGTTCATGTATCAGTAGACAAGTACAGTTTAAACCTATATTGTTCAAAGGTAAGCTGTATATATAAAAAGAATTATGTTCTTATAATATCTGTGTGGTAGATGGAAAACAGGGAGATACTCACTCTTCTGGGGCACAAAGATATCATATTTGAGGATACCATGCATCTTTGTGTGATTTCACTTTTCTTAGAAGTATGGCACTTTGCTGAGCTAAACTACCTTACCTATAGTTTAGCTTATGTTCCCTCTGCAAGGATATCCATGTAAGGTGAAGGAGTAAGATCTCCAAAGGGTTATTGTTGTTCAGTCACTAGGTTGTGTCAGACTTTTTGCAACCCCATGAACTGCAGCACTCTAGGCTTCTCTGTCCATCAGTATTTCCCAGAGTTTGCTTAAACTCATATTCATTGAGTCAGTGATGCCATCCAACCATCTCATCCACTCTCACCCTCTTCTCCTTTTGCCTTCAATCTTTCCCAGCATCAGGGTCTTTTCCAATGAGTCAGCTCTTCACATCAGGTGGTCAAAGTATTGGAGCTTCTGCATCAGTTCAGTTCAGTTGCTCAGTCAGGTCCAACTCTTTGCAACCCCAAAGACTGCAGCATACCAGGCCTCCCTGTCCATCACCAACTCCTGGAGTTTACCCAAACTCATGTCCACTGAGTCAGTGATGCCATCCAACCATCTCATCGTCTGTCATCCCCTTCTCATCCTGCCTTCAATCTTTCCCAGGCATCAGGGTCTTTTCCATAGAGTCAGTTCTACGCATCAGGTGGCCAAAGTATTGGAGTTGCATCTTCAGCATCAGTCTTTCCAATGAACACCCAGGACTGATCTCCTTTAGGATGGACTGGCTGGATCTATTTGCAGTCCAAGGGACTCTCAAAAGTCTTCTCCAACAGCACAGGTCAAAAGCATCAATTCTTCAGCACTCAGTTTTCTTTATAGTCCACATCCATACATGACTACTGGAAAAACTATAGCCTTGACTAGACGGATCTTTGTTGGCAAAGTAATGTCTCTGCTTTTTAATATGCTTTCTAAGTTGGTCATAACTTTCCTTCCAAGGATTAAGCATCTTTTAATTTCATGACTGCAGTCACCATCTGCAGTGATTTTGGAGCCCCCAAAATAAAAGTCTGCCACTGTTTTCACTGTTTCCCCACCTATTTGCCATGAAATGATGGGACCGGATGCCATGATCTATGTTTTCTGAATAGCTCAAAGCCAACTTTTTCACTTACTTCTTTCACTTTCATCAAGAGGCTCTTTAGTTCTTCATTTTTGGTTGTAAGGGTGGTGTCATCTGCATATCAGAGGTTATTGATATTTCTCCTGGCAATCTTGATTCCAGCTTGTGCATCATCCAGCCTGGCATTTCTCATGATGTACTCTGCATATAAGTTAAATAAGCAGACTGACAATATACAGCCTGATGCACTCCTTTCCCAATTTGGAACCAGTCAGTTGTTCCATGTCCAGTTCTAACTGCTGCTTCCTGACCTGCATACAGATTTCTCAGGAGGCAGGTCAGGTGGTCTGGTATTCCCATCTCTTGAAGAATTTTCCACAATTTGTTGTGATTCACACAGTCAAAGGCTTTGGCATAGTCAATAAAGCAGAAGTAGATGTTTTTCTGGAACTCCTTTGCTTTTTTGATGATCTAATTGTTAGCAATTTGATTTCTGGTTCCTCTGCCTTTTCTAAATCCAGCTTGAACATCTGGAAGTTCATGGTTCACTTATTATTGAAGCCTGGCTTGGAGAATTTTCAGCTTTACTTTACTAGTGTGTGAGATGAGTGCAATTGTGCAGTAGTTTGAACTTCCTTTGGGATTGGAATGAAAACTGACCTTTTCCAGTCCTATGGCCACTGCTGAGTTCCAATTTTGCTGATATATTGAGTGCAGCACTTTCACAGCATCATCTTTTAGGATTTGAAATAGCTCAACTGGAATTCCATCACCTCCACTAGCTTTGTTCATAGTGATGCTTCCTAAGGCCCACTTGACTTCGCATTCCAGGATGTCTGGCTCTAGGTGAGTGATCACACCATCCTGGTCAGCTGTGTCATGAAGATCTTTTTTTGTACAGTTCCTCTGTGTATCTTGCCACATCTTCTTAATATCTTCTGCTATTAGGTCCATACCATTTCTGTCCTTTATTGAGCCCATCTTTGCTGAAATGTTCCCTTGGTATCTCTAATTTTCTTGGAGAGCTCTCTAGTATTTTCCATTCTGTTGCTTTCCTCTATTTCTTTGCACTGATCACTGAGGAAGGCTTTCTTGTCTCTCCTTGCTATTCTTTGGAACTCTTCATTCAAATGGGTATATCTTTCCTTTTCTCCTTTGTTTTCTGCTTCTCTTCTTTTCACAGCTATTAGTAAGGCCTCCTCAGTGAGACATTTTGCTTTTTTGCATTTCTTGGGGATGGTCTTGATCCCTGTCTCTTGTACAATATCATGAACACGAACCTCCATCCATAATTCATCAGACACTCTTTCAGATCTAGTCCCTTAAATCTATTTCCCATTTCTACTGTATAATCGTAAGGGATTTTATTTAGGTCATACCTGAATGGGCTAGTGGTTTTCTCTGCTTTCTTCAATTTAAGTCTGAATTTGGCAATAAGGAGTTCATGATCTGAGCCACAGTCAGCTCCTGGTCTTGTTTTTGCTCACTGTATAGAGCTTCTCCATCTTTGGCTGCAAAGAATATAATCAATCTGATTTCGGTGTTGACCATCTGGTGATGTCCATGTGTAGAGTCTTCTCTTGTGTTGTTGGAAGCATCAGTTCTTCCAATGAATATTTGGGGTTTGTTTCATTTAGGATTGATTGGTTTGATCTCCTTGCTTTCTGAGGGACTCTTGAGAGTCTTCTCCAGCACCACAGTTCGAAAGCATCAATTCTTCAGTGCTCAGCCTTTCTTATGGTCCAATTCTCATATCTGTACATGACTACATAGCTTTTACTACATGGACCTTTGTTGGCAAAGTGATATCTTTGCTTTTTAACATGCTGTATAAGTTTGTCATAGCTTTTCTTCCAAGGAGCAAGTGTCTTTTACTTTTGAGGCTGAAGTGATTTTGGAGCCGAAGACAGTAAAAAGCGAATGAAAGAACAAAACCTGTGAGTCACAGCCTTGGATGATACTTAGTAGCATGGCTCAAAATAAGGAGGGCTTCCCTAGTGGCTCAGATGGTAATCTACCTGCAATGTGGGAGACCCAGTTTCAATCCCTGAGTCAGGAAGATACCCTGGAAAAGGGATGGCGACCCACTCCAGTATTCTTGCCCAGAGAATTCCATGGACAGATGAGCCTGGTGAGTAACAGTCTATGGAACTGCAGAGTCAGGTATGACTGACTTTTTTTTTTTTTTTATTAGTTGGAGGCTAGTTACTTTACATTATTGTAGTGGTTTTTGTGATACATTGACATGAATCAGCCATGGATTTACACGTATTCCCCATCCCGGTCCCCCTCCCACCTCCCTCTCTACCCGATCCCTCTGGGTCTTCCCGGTGCACCAGGTCCGAGCACTTGTCTCACGCATCCAACCTGGGCTGGTGATCTGTTTCACCCTAGATAATATACATGTTTCGATGCTGTTCTCTTGAAACATCCCACCCTCGCCTTCTCCCACAGAGTCCAAAAGTCTGTTCTGTGACTTTTACTCATTCAAAATAAGGTAGTAGGTCAGTGAAAGAGATTAAAAGGAGTAGGGAGAAGAATGAGAATCAAGAGAATGTGATACCATAATTCAAGGAGAGTGATTTTAAAGAATGAACATGTAATCAACAGAGTCAGGTTGATGGTCTTTGATGGGATGCTTACCATATAACTAAATAATACAGTCTCTGCCTTCATGATGGGATATGCTAGGAAAAGTGATTATATTTGTGTTAAAGGAGAGGTTACATTTCTTGTTCCCTTAAATAAAAAATATATTTAAATTGACGTTCTGCATTAGAAGGAACTAGTGTGGGAGGAAAGTTGAGTGGTGTTTCAAAGGAAAAGTTATTTATCCAAATGTGCATATATACCCAGAATAAAAAATAGGTTGAATACAAAACTGAAGTTCTGTAGGTAGACTATAATTTAATTTCAAACTCCCTTAAAATGGCCCACAAAAGAAGGAAGAGTTCTGTAGACTTCAAATATATGACATATGAGCATTTACATATATATAAATATATGTTTATATAACTATATACATTTATATTTCCCAGGTGACTAGGTGGTAAAGAATCCACCTGCCAATGCAGGAGACGCAGGTTTGATCCCTGGGTCAGGAAGATCCCCTGGAGAAGTAAATGGCATCCCACTCAGTTTTTTTGCCTTGAGAATCTCACTGTCAGAGGAGCCTGGTGGGCTACAGTTCATAGGGTCACAGAGTCAGACATGGATTGAGCAACTGAGCACAAACCACACATATGTATATATAGTCCTTCACTTATTACAAGAAAACATTTTTAAAGAAGAGAAAATTTGTCATCGGTTTACTTTTTGTTTTTAATTGAAAGGGAATGGCAACCCACTCCAGTATTCTTGCCTTGAGAATTCCATGGACAGAGGGGCTTAGAGGGCTACAGTTCCCTCTACAGGAGCTATGGGGTTGCAAAGAGTCAGACACGACTAAGTGACTAACACTATTAAACTTCAATTTGTGTCTCTGAGATTTCTCTATTGTCTCTGTAGTTCACTACCCCTCTCCAGGACAGAAAGTGCATTTCCCCCAACATGTTGTGTTGTACCAAGAATACTGCTGTTATTCAGTGAATATAAAATAATACTGATAGCAACAATTATTCTAGGACCCTATATGAGGCTGATATAGGGCAATGGACATGTGCAAAGAAAAAAGTTTGAAGGACTTGCAGTACCTTTTGTTTACTGATTATAAACCTATGTTACCTTATTAATTTTCAGAATGTCCTTTAAAGGCTTTGTCATTTTCATCTCCAATCTGGAGGAAGTAACTGAAACACTGAGGGGCAAAACAACTGTCTCCTATTTGAATGGGAAATTAGACAAAAACCCAACATCCATGAGTTACTAAATCTTGAAAACATCTTAACCTCATGCTTTAATATCTATTTACACATACATAATGTGAGATCTTTCTTTCAAATAAAAAGGAAATGTAACCAAGAGTAAACTAAGTAATTTTGTTTTTAAAGAACTATCAATTTAAAAAAATTTTTTTAATAAAACATCTTAGCGTATTTGTTAACCCGTGGAGAAAAATCAAAGAAAAATTGAGTAGACTAAGAATTAAAACCTGGGATAAAATAATCCTGGGATGATTCCAGTACCTTTTGTTTATCCATGGGTGGATTATCTGCTTTGTGAATTATTCATGACTAATTTTGAATCTTAGCGCTGTATTGCCCCACTGTTTGGTTAGCTCTGAGGCCCTTTCCTCCCACTACCCAGCTGGTGTGTGCTCAGGAAAGACAAACTCTTTTTAACATGAATCTAAGCAAAACACAATTAGGCAAGCAAATGTGCTGGAAAAATAATAATATCATGGATTACAAAGCCAAATATGAAAGATTTGAATGTCACCTACCCTTTTGAAATATCCAACTACTGTTTCTATGTAATACTTAGGTAATTGAGTTGGGCTACTCATACTACAAAAAGACTTCTATGAAAGGTCCCCCTTATTTGGTTTGATCAAAATAAGTGAATTGCAAGGGTTGACTAATGAGCTTCTTGATGAAGGTGAAAGAGGAGAGTGAAAAAGCTGACCTAAAACTCAACATTCAAAAAACTAAGATCATGGCATCCAGTCATATCACTTCATGGTGAATAGATGGGGAAAATGTGGAAACAGTGTCTGATTTCATTTTCTTGGGCTCCAAAATCAACGTGGATGGTGACTGCAGCCACGAAATTAAAAGACGCTTTCTCCTTGGAAGAATAGCTAGATCAAACCTAGACAGTGTTTTAAAAAAGAGATATCATTGCCAACAAAGGTCCAAATAGTCAAAGCTATGGTTTTTCCAGTAGTCATGTACAGATATGACAGTTGGACTAAAGAAGGCTGAGCAGCAAAGAACAGATGCTTTCAAACTGTGGTGTTGGAGAAGACTCTTAAGAGTCCTATGGACTGCAAGGAGATCAAACCAGTCAATCCTAAAGGAAATCAACCCTGAATATTCATTGGAAGGACTGATGCTGAAGCTGAAGCTCCAATACTTTTGCCACCTGATGTGAAGAGCTGACTTATTGGAAAAGAACCTGATGCTGAGAAAGACTGAGGGCAAGAGGAGAAGGGGGCAACAGAGGATGAGATGGTTGGATGGCATCACCGACTCATTGGACATGAGTTTGAGCAAACTCTGGGAGATAGTGATGGACAGAGAAGCCTGGCATGCTGAACTTCACGGGGTTGCAAAGTGTTTGACATAGCAACTGAATAACAACACAACAACTATGTCGGAGCAGTGGCTGCAAGCCTGACTCTTTTCCAATGGCTTGCAGGTTCTCCCAGAAACAGAATCATCCTCTATCAGAAAGAACCATGGCCATAACTTAAAACCACATTTCTCTTCCAAGCTGAAAACAGCTAGAGCTAAAAAGGACCTTATGCCTACCTATGAAGGTCTTCAGAGCTCTGAACCACCTCACAGCTCATCTCCCCAACAAGTGCAAGCACACACACACATGCATACACATACATACGCTTTTCAGAACTCTGGCGCCTAAAAGATTTCACTCTAGAAAGTTTTGTGGCTTGAGTAGGTTATCTAGAGCACATAAATACTATTATCCTATTAATAAAATAAAATTCCATCATATTCATGAACATTGTGTCCATTTCCATTTAGTAAAGTTATATCCAAATGATTCACATGACCTACACACACAGGTACACGGATAAGATATGAATTTCCATAGGGTTTTCATTATGCAAGATGATCAATATTTAAAATGCTGTTAAAAAACTAGGAAAACAATACATGCTCATTGCTAAAAATTAAACTCTGAACTCTATTGTAATTTGATTAATTTGTCTTATGATCTAAGTATACTACATTACTTTTCTAAATAAACTGACTCATGAAAATGCTTAAAACATCTACTGATAATTTTAGAATACATTTAAATAAATAACCACTCTTTGTATTATAGTTTTTCTTTTCAAGCAAAGTTTATAATACCATTTAGTGTTCATATTTAAGCTAATGTTTATTAACACATTACCATTATCTGTTACAAGCAGAGTTTCATTAAATGACTCATAATGTGAGAGATTTTAATTAAAGTATGTACTGTACTTCTTTATATATTTTCTTTCTTTTTTTTACAATAACATGCCTAAAGATTAGCATAATTTATTTTCAAAAAATTAATGTTCTTCTTCAGAATAATAATTATTCTCATTTTGACCTGCTGAACTAGCTTCATATTTACAAAAAATAATTAAGTGCTGATCAGAATGTGGCATCTTCTGAGGCTTTCTAATCAGCAGTTCTACCAATCCAGGCCATTTCCTTGCTGACCCAACATAAATATACATAGCTAATGAGTTATGGATCTTTAAGAACCTTCTCTTTCTGCTCTAAACCCTCCTAAGAATTACTTCAAGTAGCATCTTCATTTTATAGATTCTTTCTTCTTGTTATATCTCAATCTTTGTTTATGCTAGTTGCTCGAGGGAACTATCTAGTATTTTTTTAAAATTAAAATTAACATAAAATTTCAACAAAATCCAGGAAGGTTAGAGAGGTATGCCCACTTCATTTACATTAATTAGAAAACTTCTGTATCACTTGTTTTAACAGGAAATGTTTCTTTACAAAGCCCTGCAAAATTTCACGTCATCTTTAACAGTATCCAAGTATAGAATGTAAGAAATGGAAAGAACCAAAGATACCATCAAATTTAACCCCATCTTGTTTACAGATATGCTGATCAAAGCTCAGAGAAGTGAAGAAATATCCACAAAGTCATACAGCTATTTAGTATTAGATGGGGTATGCTATTTTATAAAGGCTTTAGAAAAATATTACCTATAGTTATTAATCACTTAAAAGTTATTTGTATATATACACACATACATACATCAATGTGTTTTATTAATTTTATCAAATAAAAGTAACTACTATCTTCTGACTGGTGTATCCTGGATATAATCCAGAACAGAAAAAAGATAATTAATAGAAAAACAGTAGAAATCTGAAAAAGTCTAGAGATTAGTTAATACTTATATATGAAGGTTCATTTCTTAGTTTCAGTAACAGTGCCACAGCAACATAAGATATTGACAATAGAGGTGTTCAAACCAAGACAATAGGACCAAAATGGAGTTACTTATGTTAAGCTCCTTATCACCAAACTAAGACTTAAGAGTTTTGGCTCTCCCAGAAATGGAATCTTAAAATAGCCAATCAGGTCAACACTAGTTAGGTCATCTGCCTGATAGATTCCTGATATCCTCTGAAGGAAAATAACCTTGCAATAACCAACCCATTATTTTTTTTTTCTTTTTGCCTAATATAATTTCCTTGGGGTCTTCCCAGGTGGCTCAGTGGTATAGAATCCACCTGCCAATGCAGTAAACACAGGAGACACGTGGGTTTGATCCCTGGGTCGAGAAGATACCATGGAGGAGAAGATGGCAACCCGTTCCAGTATTCTTGCCTGGAGAACTCCATGGACAGAGGAACCTGGCGGGCTATAGTCTATGGGGTTGCACAGAGTCAGACATGACTGAGCACACAAAACTTCCTTCTCCCTCTGACTGTAAAAAGTCTATATTTTGTACAGCTCCTTGGTGTTCCTTTCTATCTGCTAGACTGCATGCTCCCAGATCAAATAGACTTTTTACTCAAGTATCTGTGTATCTTTTAACAGAAAATTGAGTGAAAATTATGTATGAACATCATACTATTTTTGCAACTTCTTTAGAAAACTAAAACTTAATATATGCTTATTTAATATATTTTTCATATTAAAATTGTTATTTGTGAGAATTCAATAAGCAACAAAGGTTTACTGATTAGCAGAGGGACCTACTGTCACAGTGCGCTGTGTGTGCTCAGTCGCTCAGTTGTGTCTGACTCTTTGTGACCCCATGGACTGTAGCCCGCCATGCTCCTGTTCCTCTGTCCATGGGGATTCTCCAAGCAAGATTACTGGAGTGGGTTGCCATGCTCTCCTCCAGGTGATCTTCCCAACCCAGGGACTGAACCCAGGTCTCCTGCATTGCAGGCAGAGTCTTTACTGTCTGAGCATCAGGGAAGCCCATAATGGAAAATAATCTTAAAATAAAAATATATGTATATATGTATAACTGAATCACTTTGCTGTGCAGCTGAAATGTTGTAAGTTAACTATATATCAATGAAATACATATTAAGAAAAAAACCTGTTATTTGTAAGGATTCAGAATTACAAATAAGGCCATGCATCTTAGGCTTTTAAAAAAGAATAGTTATTCAGATTGGGGAGCTTCCAAACTGGGATCACAGTTCAGTGATATTCAAAATAAAGGCAAGACTTTTGTACGCACCAGGTAGCACAAGTCATTAGAAATTGTATACTTTGGGGGGTGAATATTTTGAGCAGGCAGTGGTTTTAAATCCATGCAGTTCCTGAGGAGGGACTCTGGCAACTAAAGGAATGAATACCTGGGTCCTAAAAGGGGATCTGGGTGGTGCACCATGGCAGCCATTCAAGTGAACTACCTCTTCAGCACAAGGATTGGCTGCAGAATGAATGTGAAATTGGCAAGGAGGAAATTTCATTAGGCACTGGTAGTTAAAGACATGCAAATTCTTTCTTTTTCCAAGTAGCTTTTCTCTTGAATTTATCTTTACATCTGTACCCATAATTATACATTTGATAATATCTATCTCAAACTATCATGTATTTGAGTTGAAGAGGAAACTTAGAATAAGTTTAAAAATATACTATCTTGGTATCTTTTAAGGGATATGTTTTTAGATGTGGGAAATATATACAGAGAGTTCACTGAGTTTGCCTATACAAAGGGCTTTCCAGGTGGCACAGTGGTAAAGAATCCACCTCCTGTGCAGGAAACACAAGAGACTTGGCTTCAATCCCTGGGTGGGGAAGATCCCCTGAAGGAGGAAATGGCAAGCCACTTCAGTATTCTTGCCTGGAAAATTCCAAGGACAGAGGAGCCTTGTGGGCTACAGTCCATGGGGTTGCAAAGAGTCAGACATGACTGAGCAACTGAACACTGAGGATTTACAAAAGCATAGGAAATCCTCACCCCCACTCATACTTCCACACTTGTTCAAGTGAAGTCATCTTCATTTTCATTAGACACCACTAAGTTAAATTGTGGCAACAAATCAATTCCCAAATCTCAGTGGCTTACACACCAATTGTACATCTCCAGTGTGGCCCCATTGGAAAATACTGACTAAGGTCTCTGCCGAAGTGAGAAGAATGGAGGAAGCATGTTGTTGATTAGTAGCTAAGTCATGTCTGTCTCTTCCCAACCCCATGGATTGTAGCCCATCAGGCTCCCCGTCCATGAAGTTTTCGAGACAAGAATTCTGGAGTGGGTTGCCACTTCCTTCTCCATGGATCTTCCTGACCCAGGGATCAAACTTGCATCTCCTGCACTGGCAGGTGAATTCCCTCCTGGGAAGCCCCGGAGGAAGCATACTTATTCTTAAATGCCTAGAAACAGAACCAATATTTCTGCTGACAGTCCATAGCCTAATATTTGTCACCTAACTGCAAAGGGAGCCAGGAAATGTAGAGGCATGCATGGAGTAGTAACAGACTCTGCCCAAACTGGCCAGTGAACCTTCTGGAATATTCTTATACATAGGTCCAACCCAATAAAGAAAGCTTAATGTATATGTCTATCTCCTTTTTGTGGTTACAAACTAGAGTCTTTTATGACAGTATAGTTTCTCTGAGCAAAGAGTAAGGTCACACTTCATGCCGTATATATTTTTAATATCAAATATATTGGTTAGTGAAGCAACAAATTGAACATTCAGACAGTAACAACAGGTTTAAGGACACATATAAAAAAGTGCTTTGGTGAACTGCATAATCATAGGAAGACAGAAATTTCATTTTAAAATCTTTTGAATTTATTATGGAAATTAGCCTTATAATTCTAAAGTCCTAGGTTTGAAATATCTAGGCAGGGATAATTTATGTTCTGATTGTTTTATAAGGAGCCACAATGTATTAGGACAAATAGGATATGCAAAAGTTGTCGGCAAATATCCAAACAGGACATCAGTAAACAGAACCAGAGGGGGAGGCTTTAGTACAAAGGCGTGTATTTCCTTACCATATGGTCTCAGTTTTTCAGCTAAAATGTTTTTCCTTCTGAAAAAAATTGCCTTTCTATTCTGTTAATGGTACTGCAGACCTGTTTCATAAATTAGAATTACCATTTGTCATGAATACTTGTCACTGGGATATAAGTCTTTTTATTATAGATGCATCAAGTAATGGCTGAAAACCTGGGCCATGGAGTCAGATTGCCTGGGTGCAGCTCTTGGCTCTGCCACTTACTATGTCCCTGGGTAATCAATTAAACCTCTCTGTGGCTTTGTTTCTTCATCTGTAAAATGGACATAATACTATAATCTACCTAACTGGACAGATGTGAGAACAAAAGACTGTCTTTGTAAAATGTTAAGCAGAATGCCTGGCACATAGTAAGCTCTGTGTGTTTGTTGCTGTTGTTGGTAGTGATGGTAGTATAGTCACTTTTCTTCAACCACTTATAAATTAATTAGTTTTATAACTAATTAAACTAAATTATAACTAAATTAATATAATTAAACTAATTATAACTAAAGGAAGCCTTTAGTATGGAGAAGTTAAGCCCCCTGTAAAACTTTTAAGATAATGGTCCAGTATAGAATTTCAGGTGGCAGAGTAAGTTTTGCCAACATTGTTCATTTTTTCCTGTTCCACAACTTTCCACAATCAGAAATTCAGTTTCAAGGGAAAATATGTTAGTGTGTTCCATTTATTAACTAATACATTTTTTGGTGTGATATCAGTTCAAGAAAGCAATTAAGGAATAACCAAAAGAAAAGAAGATCTTTCTTCTCTCTGCATCTGAATTTTGCATGACTCTGACCTACATCCACACACACACACCAACATGGCCTCTGTTCCACAGCAGTATGCTGGTTGGCACTCTGAATGGAAAGAAAAAGGAAAAGCATTAAAGAAAGAAGGTGCTAGAAAAAAAGAGGTGAAGGAAACTGAGGATTCCATGCTCAGAGACTCTTCGTAGTCAATTGGAAATGTGGGACTGGAACTGAAGCTGTAAAAAGGTAATCTAAACTACCACTCCTCTCCTGCCCTGCAATGTTCTCTCCTAGCAGGCAAAGGACAGGATCTGATCAAAGCATTAACAGGTTTAGAATCTTTCAGATGAACTTCCCTTTCACTGATAGAAGTCCTACCAACATGTAGGCAGGAAAGTCCCACCTCTGACCATTTCAGGGCACTGCCAAGATTGTGGCTATAAGTATCCTAACTCCAGGACACATACAGGCTGAACTATGTCCCTCCTAGATTAATTTCTTGAAGCCCTAATACTTTAGAATTGAACTGTATTTGGATACAGGGTCCTTAAAGAGGCAATTCAGTTAAAATGAACCCATTAGGATGGGCCTGATCCCATCTGACGAGTGTCCTTATAAGAAGAAATTTGAACACACAAAGAAACCCCAGGGAAGTATGCACACAGAAAGACCAGGTGAGGACGTGGAAGGAAGACTGCCATCTTCAAGCCAAAGAGTGGCCTCAGAAGACATCAAACCTTGATCCTGGATTTCTGGCTTCCAGAACTGCTAAAAAATAAATTTCTCTTGTTTAATCTACCCAGTCTGTGGTATTTTGTTATGGCAGTCCTAGGACACTAATACAACATATTTTTGGATTCAGTAAAGCCACTCCCTATCCACTCACTGCCAGGCAATCTTATAATATGTGATATGGCTGGTCTCATTTTCTTTTTTTTAACTGATGTATAATTGGTTTACAATGTTGTGTTAATATGTCTCATTTAATATTAATCCCTGTGTTAGAAAAAAAAAAACTAAGTTAAAAATTATATACTATACTGGTACACTTCAGAAAAAATATTCTCAGTCTGAAACTTTGGGGTGGCAATAAACAGTTACACTTATATTATTTAAACTAGATCACACATTTATCCATAAAATTTTTTAATTTTAGAAGAAGTAATATCGAAATTGTATTCAAATTATCATTCTTTGCCCCCTCTATTGTACTCCCCCGAGCTAAGTTTATTAATATCAAAGATTTCTATTCATTCTATGTAAATTTACTGAAGTCTGTTAAATCTCTTGATTGCTGACATTTTAGCATTTTATACACTTTTTGTCTCTCTTTTGACAAATCACACACATATCTTCAGGGACTCTTATTACAGAGCTAAGTACATTGTCTGACAAAAGCTGAAGAATTTTAATAGATAAATGACAAATTTTAACAAAGAGCTCTACTGAGTTAATTTCTGAAATCATTTACTGTATGTATAGAAAACTAGCAGAAGTAATTTGATCAAGTGCCCATTTACTATACATGATAAAAGAAAAGAGAAAATTATTAGTAGATATGTTCGAAAAGATCCATCTATTTGATGGATAATTACAAAATCATCTACCAATACAAATATGTCTTCTTGCTTTCTTATTAAGTTTCTTTTTCCCTGGACTTAAAAAATAATGTCATCAGTTATTAGTATTTATAATTTCCATCATTTAGATTGCTGCCTTAGAATGAATCCAGAAAGGTCAAGTTCACATGAGAGAAGGAAGCAGTTCTACTACTGCAAAATCAATGAGATTTTAGACTTCAAAAACAAACAAGCTTTACAATTTAAATACATATCCCTGGATAGTTACACTTCTCCTTGAATACTTAGTTTACACTGTGTGGAGTTGGGTGAGGGGAGAGTATGAAGGAATTTGCTTGATGGGATCACTGCATAATCTGTTCTCTGCAGGTGCTAGGAAAGGTCAAACAGAGAGAGTCATCATCACAAAGTAAAGTGATTTTCTTCTTTATAAGCTCCTGATGTAAACAGACTGATGAACACAACATGATCCTAACTCACTCGCATGACATCATACACAATCACAGCTAAATGTTTCTGTCTGTCAAATCCGGAGAGTCACTACCAGATTACTGCCTGATTGGCATATAACCCCAAATGGTATTTCTTTGTTTTTAATTAGCCAGTGCTTATTTTTGCAAGTTTTCTGGGCTCTGGAGGGGGAGGTAAAAGAGAGTGAGCACTGAGACAAGGTTAGAGTTACCAGGTCAGAAAATGAGTAGGCTGTGTTGGTAATCGAGCAGCAACATTACTGACTATTTGTTGACTGAAGAGCGATAAATAAATAAAAGACATTCCTTATTTTAAAATCAGAAATTATGCATCACATGGCTTGAAGCGAGATGGTTTGTAAGCATGTGGCACTTAATCTTTGTTCACAACTTATGCTCATGTTCAAGATATTTAAAAAAATTTTTTCTTACAGGCACTAATTTTGCTGCTACATTTACTGCCAGTTAAGCAGCAGCTTTTAGTGTATGAAGGCCCCACTGAAAATTCACCTTCTGAGTTTTTCTACCCAAGACATTTAAGTCAGAATCTGGACCCAATCTGCCACATCACAGCTAGCAGTAAGTGAGGAGGACTCAAAGATCCTGCTGGTAAAAACATACTCCTCAAGGGAGCAGCCAAAAAGAAGACTAGATTTTTTTCTTTAAAAAAAAAAACCAACAAGAATCCCTGGGTAAAGAATGTTCCCAAATATGTTGAAAAGATTCATATACTTTCTGGGAATAATATTTTTTTTAATTATAAACAGAGGTATGAAACGATGCAATGTATAAAACTTACCAAAAAAAGTCAGATCAGAAGGAAATGAGAGACAGAGTTTCCTGCAATTTAGGACAGCATTTTCTTCTAATAATTAGAGCCTAATCTTGAGCAATCTCTTACTATGTGTAAGAGCTATGAGCAGCAGGGCATGCTCCTGTTTTTTAAGATGTGGAAAAGTAAGAAGGAAAATTTCAGCAGCTGAGGTATAGTCCACTCAAAGCATGTGTAAATCTTTGTTTTGGTGTCCCTAACTAACCACTATAATATGGTCAAGCAAGAAAAAAAGAAAGTATAATAATACACATCATATGTGAATATGAATGGATTAAACACCACACATACATATTATTTTCTATTAATAACAAAATAGATTAGCAATGTTCCTTTTCTTCTGTATTCTTACTGCCAAATACGAGTTTATCCATCATATCTGAAGGAACATGGCATGGTTTATCATAATCTATGGTCACAGCAGAAATGATGGCTATCTTTTAAAAAATGTCTTAATGGTAGCTTTCTCAAGTACATAGATTTTTACCTAATAGCAAAGTGCATCAGTTTCCCAGAGTCAAAGAGCAGTTTTCAGCAGTCTGAACTTTTGATTGATCTGAGCCATGTTTAGCTTTAATCTATCCTTGCACATGACTAGAGAAAGAGATGTTCTATCGGATTTTGTCCTTGTAGCTTCAAGTCTTTCTCTGTGTGCATCTGGAGTGGGAAAAGTTTTCAAATACAAGTAGGGTCAGGATTTAACCTTTATTTGGATTTTATTGTAAGTGACTAAGGGAGGACTTACAAGCCCCACAAAAGAATAGGTCAAGACCTAGGGGAAAATACAGAGGGTTTAGGTGGGGTTGTGACTCTTGGCTTGAGCAAATACAGAGTTAATGACTTGGAAATGGATTTCAACTTAGTGTGGTATGAAACTCAGTGCTGAGTCACAGAAGAACCAGAGCTGACAGCTCCAAACAAGGATGGGTTAGGAGAAGGGCAGAAAGGAAGTCGATGCTAAGTGCAGAACAGCAGGAGCTTGATGCAGGGCTGGAAGAGATAGACTGAGTGTGTTATGAGTTGGGGGAAGAGCAGATGGGGTGTGACTGCCAGTCTACTGGCTAATTAGAAAATACTGGTTTGCTAAACCTAAGCTCTAAAAGTCCCTAATGTGTACAGTATGACAAAATGGACAAGTGATTATTTTTTTTCATATGAATACATCTGACTTATTCCATAATACTACTTTGGTTTATGGATTATATGTTTCTTTGACTTGAAATAACAAGAAATGCCATTTCCTCTAGACAAGGAAAATCCCTTCAGAAAATTTTCAAAATAAACTACCAACTAGAATTTTTAATGAGGCACAATATCTCAAAATATACAAGAATAATATTGCTTAACATTAGAGTAAACAAATATAATTCAGAATATCTTACCTGTTATTGACCTGAAAATAAACCTTGATTCATTTAGAAATAATAGTGTATAAGATAGAATTGAATCATCGTATTTTGGGAAATGGGTCCATCAAATCACTTTAATGGGTTATCTTCCTGATAAATCAGATCATAATTTGAATTAAACATACAATCTGAATTTCAATCAGGTCTGGATTTAGTTCCAAAATATGTATGTGTGTGTGTGCATGCGTGTGTGTGTGTGTTTAGGTGGGGAAAGGGAGGACTTCCTATACAACACCAACTAATTCTTAGACATCAGCAGGGTGTCTGGGATTTGAACTCAATTCTGACTCTATCTTCCCAGAGATAGCATCAGATTCCACAGGGTAAGGGCTCAGTCCCACAAGACTGCCCACCACCACTCTCGCACACTCCAGGAACCAATTGCAACCCCAGATTGTTACCTGTACTTCTGACCAACAGGCTATAAATTAAAGAGTCTCAGGACCCCCTCCCTCAGATTTGATTACTTTACTAGAGCAGCTCACAGAATTCAGAGAAACACGGTAATGACTAGATCACCTGTGTTTCTGTAAAAGGGTACAACTCAGGAACACCCAAATGGAAGAGATGCATGCTAGGGCAGGATATGAGGAAGGGGCCTGGCACTTCCATGCTCTCTCCAGGGTACCAATCTCTCAGCACCTCCACATGTTCACCTCCTAGAAGCTCTCTGAATAGTGTCCTTTTGGATTTTTATGGAGGCTTCATTACCTGGACCTGCTTGACTAAATCATTGGCTATCAGTGGTAGGTCTCAATCTATAGCCCCTTTGCCCTCTCAAGAGATTGAGGAGGAGGGGGATGAGGCTGAAAGTTTCAACTCTCTGGTCACATGGTTAATTCTTCTAATGACCAGCCATCATTTTTAGGTGCTTCCAAAAGTCACCTCATTCACAAAACAAGATACATTTAATGTTCTCGCTCTCTTCACTTAGGAAATTCCAAGGGTCTTGACTCTGTGGCAGAAACCAGACAGAGATCAAATATATTTATTTCTTATTGTAAATCACAGTATCACAGGTCCTCTCCCATTATAATTCAATCTGCTTTACAGAAGCAGTGGTTTAATGATGACAGATCTGTGGCTACTTGCGCCATGGGTAAATGCTTGACCAGAGAATTGCCTGCCCATTTACTCCTCACTCTATTGCAAGGTAGACAACATCTATTACTACTCATGAATAGTAATAGTAGTAGTAGCAGTAATAGAAATATTGTCTAACAAGTCAGAGTTTTTACATTTTTAATTCTTAGCAGATGGACGAGATAACCTAGAAAGCTTCCATTCTCTTCATTCCATAGGCAGTAATTCATAGACTTGAGAGTTCCATTCTCTTCATTCCATAGGCAGTAATTAATAGACTTGAGAGTTCATATCACCCATTAGGAATACTACCAGATAATTGTATTTAAAATGTCTAATTGTTGAAACAATTGCCCACTTTGAATCAAAGATGAAAAGCATTTTATTAACTCCTTCTAGGTGATATTAGATATTTTTAAAAATTTCTTGCAAAGCAGCCAATTTTTACATTTTTTCTTTAGAGATGGCAAGAGGCAGTAGTTTTTTAAAAATAATTTATTAAAAAAATATTGAACATCGAGAGATGAAAATATTTTCCTGTTACTGGCAACACAGCCAAAGTAACAGCCTAAAATATTAGCATCATCTAACAGGTAATGAAAAATGTCAGCTGACCTATGAAACTGAAAAATGGGTTCTGGGGGGAAGTCACTAATGTCCAATAATTTTTTCCTCTTATTTTTCAATGCAATGGGAAGGAATGAAATGAACCAGAAATTTGGGATTTGATGAAATGGAGGACATAAAAAGAACTCAAACTCATGATAAAAATGTGAAAAATGTTTGGATAGAAGGAATCTCAGATTATATAGATCAAGTTCTGCATTTTATTAATGAGGAAACTGAAGCTCCAACTAAATACCTTGCTTTCACCACTTCTCCACTTAATTCTCTTCTCATCCTCTCCAGTAGACTTTCATCCACTCTATGCCACTGAAACCTTGTCTGGGACATCATTGACAACTATAATTTACCAAATTCAATGAGCGACTCCCACTCCTCCTCACACTTGCTCTCCTGGGAACATATGACAGAGTTGCCCACTGTTGCATTATTGACATACTTATTTACTCAGTTTATGAGACATTACACTGGTTCCTTTACTTCTTCATTAATGATTATTTGCCTTTGCATGCTCCTCTTCTTTATGTTAGAGAGCCTCAATTCAGTTCTTGTGGTATTTTCTATCTACAGTCACTCTCCACAAAATCTTTTCTAGTGCCATGACCTTAAATATAAGCTGCTGATATTTAAATTTTTCTACCAATACAGACCTCTCTCTTGGGCTCTAGATTTTTATATTCAATTGCCTACTTAACATTTCCTTCTTGTTGTCTAATACACATCACAAACTTTTAATCTCAATTAGAACTTCTTACCTTCCCTTGGCTCTCTCCATGACATATTCCTCTCTAATTTTCCTCACCTTAGCAAATAACACCACTATTCATCCATTTGCTCAGATCAGAATCCTTGGAATCATTTAAAAATTTAACCTATCTAATACCTCTTTTCTATAGAAAAATCTCTAATGGCTTCTAATCAAGTTAAAAGTCAAACCCATTGCCATGGCTTATAAATTGCTACATAATATGGCTCTTGCCTAATTTTCTATCAATTTCCACTCTTTGAATGTTTAATTATCACTCTAGCCAAGTGAACATTTTGCTTTAATGCTAGAAACCAGACTTATTTTGATTTCAGGTCCTTTTCTATTTGTTATTTGCTCTTTCTTGAAAATTCTTCTCAAGATCTCTATTTGGTTCACTGCCTAACCATATTTCTGTTCATAGTCTGTCTCTTTATATTAGTCTTCACTGATCACCCAGAGAAATTAAGGAAACAATCTCATTTACCATTGCATCAAAAAGAATAAAATACCTAGAAATAAACCTACATGGGCTTCCTTGGTGGCTCAGAAGGTAAAGAATCTGCCTTCAGTGCAGGAGACCCAGGCTTGATTCCTAGGTTGGGAAGATCCCCTGGAGAAGGGAATGGCTATCCACTACAGTATTCTCGCCTGGGGAGTTCCATGGACAGAGCAGGCTGGGAGCACTGCATTCCATGGGGTCACAGAGCATCAGACATGACTGACTGACTTTCACTTACACTCCATTTCACAGGAAGGCAAAAATCTGTACTCTGAAGTTGATGAAGGAAATTGAAGATGACACAAACAAATGGAAAGATGATACCATGTTGTTGGATTGGAAGAATCAATATTGTCCAAATGATTATAACCACCCAAGACAATCTACAAATTAAGTGCAGCCCCTATCAAACTGTCAATGGTATTTTTCACAGAACTAGAACAAAAATTTTTTAATTTATATGGATACCTGAAAGACACTGAATAGTCAAAGCTATCTTAAGAGGAAAAAAAAATGAAGCTGGAGGAACCAGGCTTTTTGACTTTGAACTATATTACAAAACTACAGTCATCCAAACAGTATGGTACTGGCACAAAAACAGAAATATAGATCAATGGAACAGGTAGAAAGTCCAGAAATAAACCCATACATCTATGGTCTATTAATCAAAGACAAAGAAGGCAAGAATATACAATGTAGGAAAGATAGTTTCTTCAATAAGTATGCTGGGAAAACTGAACAGCCACATGTAAAAGAATGAAATTAGAACATTCTCTAACACCATACATACAAATAAACCCCAAATGGGTTAAAGGCCTAAATTTAAGACCAGATACTATGAAATTCTTAGAGGAAAACATAGACAGAACACTCTTTGACATAAATCACAGAAATTGGATCCACCTCCAAGATTAAATAAAAGCAAAAATAAACAAATGGGATCCAATTTAACTTAAAAGCTTTTGCACAGCAAAGGAAATCTTAAACAAGATGAAAAGACAACCCACATAACAGAAGAAAATATTTCCAAATAATCCGACTCATAAGGGATTAATCTCCAAAATATGTAAACAGTTCATGATGCTCAATCTCAAAAAACAAACACCCCAATCAAAAAATGAGTAGATCTAAATAGACATTTCTATGAATAAGGCATATAGACACAGATGCCCAAAAAGCACAGAAAAAATGCTCAACATCATTAATTATTAGAGAAATACAAATAAAAACTATAATTGGACTATTGTATCACATCACACTGGTCAGAATGGCCATCACTGAATAGTTTACAAACAGTGAATACTGTGCAGGGTGTGGAGAAAAAGGAACCCTCCTACACTGTTGTTAAGAATGTAAATTGGTACAACCAGTATGTGGTATAATGTAGAAGTTCCTTAAAAAACTAAAAATAGAACTACCAAATGATCCAGCAATCTCGCTCTTGGGCAAATATGCAGAGAAAATCCTTAATTGGAAAAGATATATGCACCCCAATGTTCATTGCAGCACTATTTACAATAGCCAAGACATAGAAACAGCCTAAATGTCTATCAACAGAGAAATGGATAAAGAAGATGTGGTATATATGTACAGTGGAATATTACTCAGCCACAAAAAGAATTAAATAATGCCACTTGCAGCAACATGGATGGACCTAGGGATTATCAGACTAAGTGAAGTAATTCAGACAGAGAAAAACAAATATCATATGATATCACTTATATGTGAAATCTAAAAAGATGAGAGAAATGAACTCACTAACAAAACAGAAAGAGACAAACTTCAAAACAAACTTATGGTTACCAAAAGGGAAAAGTGAGAAGGTAGAGAGAAATTAGGAGGTTGGGATTAACATACACATAGTACTTTATATAAAATAGGTAATCAGCAAGGACCTATTGTATAGCATAGGGAGCTCTACCCACTGTTCTGTAATAACCTATATGGAAAAGAATCTGAAAAAGAATGGATACGTATAACTGATTCACTCTGTGGTACACCTGAAACTAACCCCAAAATTGTAAATCAACTATATCGCAATGTAATATAAAATAAAATGAAAAGTAATTTAGAAAAAGAAATAATGTCCACCTCCCTCACCACATATTGTAAATGTCTATGCTCTTTGTTATCTTTTCTTATAATTCTTATAGTTCTTTACTGCTTGAAATCTATTGTGCATTCACTTGTTTACCATATGCTTCCCAACTAGATTATATGCTTCAAAAGGGCAAGGTCTTCATCTTGTTCAGCACTGTAGCCACAGCATCACAACAGAGTCTCAAGCACTGTTCTCAATTAGTATTTGTGGAATGAACAAATGGATGCAGCATATTGCTTGAAGGTTCTACTTGACAATCCAGCAATTAGGTTTGATAGCACAGATGCATAGATGTTTCCCGGACAGTGTGGGGAGTTTGTAGTTATTGTGCTTGTAATCAACACTCTTGAGGAAATGGCTCATCACTTTTATCACAATTTTCTCTTCCTTCCCCCTTACATACCCTCTCATCTACACAATGTCAGGATAATCCTGCCTACCTTCACCAACCTCTAACACTACTTCATTAGCTATGTAAACACATGGAAGAGTAGAATAAAGCTATTCTTGTTTAGCTGTGAATGGTGGTGGCATGACAGACTGCATGGAAGGACTTTAGTTCAGAACTCTCTTGTCCCTATCCTACATGATAGATTTTGTTGGCCCACCTACAGAGTGTTTTTCAACTTCTCTGTGCCCGGCCAAAACAAGTACTGCATCTCAGTTTCTGTGAGTTCACCCTCTCTCTTTCCTTTCCAAAGTTTCTGATCTTTTTTTTTTTTTTTTTTTGCCACTGTTGCTTCACATTTCTTTAAAAAACTCATAACAGAAAAACTGAGTTCCCAAACAAAATCCCAAACCATATGTAAAAGAGCATGTCCCTCTCTCAACTGGAGGTGTATTTTGAAATAAGAAAATAACAGCTCAGCAGTCACTTGCCATAGCTTGCTGAGTAAGCTGGGCTCGGGTTAAAAGGGGGTTATAGGCTGCCAGCCAAAACACTGACGGCATTGCTGAATTCAGTGATTCAGAAACCCTATATGTCCCAAGGATTCTGTGTGGATGCCATTAATTACACTCCCTCTGCTCTATCACTGAGAGTATCTCAATTCAGTTTCTTTACATGGGTCAAAACAGATATGAATTTTAGCTTCAGAAACTGTTAATTTCAGTTTAAACACATATTTAACATTAACAAAAAGATCATGCAAGAGTATTGCTATTAGAGTGAAATGAAATCAGAAATGGATGTAATCACATGTATTTTGCATCAAATCTCTCATCAATTTGGATGGAAAATGAGTTATACTGATTATGTGGGTGACCCAGTAGTAACTTGATGATGTTAGAAATGTGGTTATTAGGAGTCATAACAATAGAATTAAAAGAAATCCAAGAGGGAAAAAAAATCACAAAAGCATACATTGTATATATGACAAAGTTACTAAGTATGGTCAATACTAGGGGCTTAAATTGTTAGTTTTTACTCCATAAAATTTTATACAAAGTCTTACAACTGATAAGGAGTTCTTGAGGGGTCTGTAATTCCATTTAGATAATGAGTTTGTGTTACTCATAATACTGACGCCATTCACTGTCATGTGTGATTCTATGAGTAGTAAAGGTCTTTACTTTTGAAAGCATCCTTCTTGTTTCTTGTAAAACTTTTGATGACAAGAATTTTTCAGGTTTTTCCCCCTAATAATAAATCAATGCAGTAAACTTTGACAGGTTGGAAACTGAAGTTTCATTTTGTAGGCGCTTTTAAGCTGTCTCCAGTTCGTAACTTGGAGACATTCAATCAGTGCTTACATTTTAAAAATTCTTATATTCTAAGAAAATATTTTGCCTTCGTGTATTTAAAGAGTACCCAGATGTAGTTATTTTCTATTAGAAACAACGTTTAAAAGGATAATTGAGAAGAAAGTTTGCCTTGTGAATCAACAGTTACTCTTTGTGATCTTTATCTAAAATCTTTAAAAAGTAAATGTTCAATTTGTTATCATTATAATCAAGTAGACAATTTTTTTCCCACAAGGTTACATCTGTTTATGCTATTTTATTATCTGTTGAATAGTAGGATATGCAGTCTCTTTATTGCAGTTTAGCTAAAGAAGTACCATGCCTGCGATGGAGCTGTCAATCAGCATTTAGTCATACAGTATCTATTTCTATTCCTGTTCTTCTTAGCACAGAAGGGCTATTATAGTCTACATTACGGCATAGCTACTTTGGATATAGATATGCTTGAGGGGCAGGATTTATTTTGAAAGAAGATACTCAACATAACATGACACATCATTTAGACATCTTTAAAGGTATACATGCAGGTATTTCAAGGCAAAAATATAGCAAAGGCTAACTTTCAACATTGAACATTTTGTGAATGCATTCTCTTTTTTTCCTTACTTTATAGCACTGAGAAAGACCAAATGAGATCATGTGACTCTTCTGCAAATGAAAATGTCTATTTAAAGCAATCCCTGTGCAAACCTTCATTGCATTATCACCTGTGAAGGGCTGTCCTTTGTAAGGTATTACACATGTAAAAATTAGCAAAAGAAAACCATTTAAGGTCAAAGAGAAAGAACAGTGCTGAAATACATTTATAAACACCTGAAAAATCAATTTTTCCAGATGTCCAATAATATATATTTCCAAGTACACCAATATATATGGAATATGACTAAAAATTAACGAGACTGATTACCAACCACAAACATGAAAATCAGTCATGCAGCTGTATACCACACTGGATGTGCTTCCAGATGTGATGATAAAAATGGATACAACCTTTTAAAGCATGAGCCTTGGATATGCTGTACATATGGAACTCATTAGCTAAGCAAATAGATGTTAATCTTTATGACAGTCGATTGCTGTGCTGCATTCCGATCGAGAACTTATCAGCTGGTCTGACCTGATCATCAAGAGCATCATGACTTAAATTGCAGAACTGTTTTTCCTTCCCCTGCAATTCTATGAACTTAAAATGCACAAGAAAGTTCTTTCCAAATAAATAGCTGAAACATTTAAACTCCCATGTTCCCCATAGCTTTGCAGTAAATAGGTAATGGCGGAAAAAGATTTAGAGTCACAGATTCCATTAGGGATTCAGCAAGATTGAGTATTTAATTTCTCATGTTCAGGACTAAGGAATTAACCTCATTTTTCCAACTGACTTACCTTCCATTGAATACCTAACAATGCTCATATATGAAAAGATTTAATTTTTTAAACAATAGGCATTTTCAATCCATAGCATATAAACAGCAGCTTCAGTAGATAGAAGGGGGATATCATATCATAGTTCAAGAAGAAACAGAGGCATCTCTAGTGTCCTAACATTGTTTCTCTTAGAAAAGTTACCATATTTGCCTATATAAGCATGGTATTACCATCAAGAAGCTTGTTGCTTTGGGCTATCTTTAGTTATGAAAGGTGTGATAAACTACATCTACCCCATGAAACTAACAGCTTGACATACTAGATATGCTGCAGAAAGATGCAATTCAAACTTCCCAGGGAACTCTGCCAGCACACATCAACCTATCTGACAGTAATTTCTGTTTCTTAGGCAATTTTAGCTGAAGACAACCATTGTGCCAATATATTCTCTTTGTGATGAGCTTCACTGTCCCCCAGGGGTGGCAGATACCAATAAGCTGCATTCGTATTCTAATAATAACAGTTGGATAGAAACTGAAGATGGTCTTTTCAGAAAGAGACCAAATCATCTCTATTTTTGGTTAAAGTCTAGAGTATCATGAGCACTTAATTAATGAGTTCATGAGAGTAAGTAAATCACTTCCTTCCAGGGTTTTAGGTGCTAGGGGAGTAAGTTTAACCCATTCATTTCAGGATGGAACTACACAACATCTTGAAATTTATACTATATTTTTTTGGTGACCTGGATTAAGAACTTTTTCAAAAAGTCTGACACTTTCATGAACAAGGTCATGATTAATATTTTGTTCATTAAGTATTAATGAAAATACTCTAAATTTCAAAAATATGAAGGTATTACTTTTAAAATTAATCTGTAAAGAAAATGAAATCCAATATTGTGAATCTAAAATATTCATTATTTATAGCCAGAGTAGATCATCATGGGTACCATGAAAAATAAAAGAATGAAGCAGACTGTTCCCTCTTAAGAAATGATACTGTGTTAAATGGAATGTGATGCATGGTAGAATGAGAGCCTTAGAGGAGAGAGGTGGAGGGCTGGTCCTACTGATGAGGAGCAGGGCTGAAAAACTTTAGCAACTTCAGCACAGCTTTTGCCAAAGAATATTCTACAGAACGCATGATTAAATATCGGATTGTTGAAGTCATTATTTCCTAGAGCCTTTTATGTGCTAGTGTTCATTATGAAACTTTGCAAACAGGCACTAAGACGTAGCATTACTTAAATATTTTTGATCTTTGAATTTTTTTCTTCAAGGAATATCTCTGATATAAATCTTCTATAAAATTTTTATTTTGGGAAAATGAAGTTCTACTGACCTTAGTTTGGAGATGTGGGGCCAAAAGCCATAACAATAAAAAAATGATGTCTACATTAAACTACGGATATCTAAGTTAGAGTAGGAGTGCTTGGGAAAAAGTGACAGGGACTCCAAAAGTATTTTAAAGAATAGGATAAATGGACTTCAGTGAGTAATTAGAAAAGCATTCATACTTCAATGTTTAGAAGGCCAAGATAGGTGCAAGGCAATACATGAAATTTAGGAATCATTCACATGGAAATAAATGTATGACGCTGCCAAGGTTCACGAAGTTGCAGAGTTCATGTAGTGTGAGGAGAGAAGGGAATTTCATCTTCAGCTATGCAAGTGTGCCTACCTGAAAGGGCCAGACAAAAGGAAACGAGATTTCCTAGTAAATAGACTCTATGTGTGTGTTAGTCACGCCATCGTGTCCGACTCTTTGTGACCCCATGTACTGTAGCCCACCAGGCTTCTCTGTCCATGGAACTCTCAAGGTGAGAACACTGGAGTGGATTGCCATTCTCTTCTCTAGAGGAACTTCGCAACCCAGGGATCGAACCCTGGACTCCTGCGTTGCCGGCAGATTCTTTACCATTTGAACTACAGGGAAGTCCTATAATTTGTCTATATAAATAGACAGTAGATAGAGTATAATAATCGGCTTCCCTGGTGACTCAAATAGTAAAGAATCTGCCTGCAATGCAGGACACCAGGTTCAGTCCCTGGGTCGGGAAGATCCGGAGAAGGAATGACACCCCACTACAGTATTCCTGCCCAGAAAATCCGAGACAGAGGAGCCTGGCAAGCTATAGCCCACGGGGTCACAAAGAGTCGGACATGACTGAGACACTACCACTTAGAGAATAAGAGGCATACACGAAACAATTAGGGCAATGGGGAGAGTTTCAAGGCACGGTTTGGCTAGGATGGGATAGGAGAAAAGCTAAAAAGACATCATGAGTTTAGGAGGTTGGAGGCTAATATTGTTGGAAACAGAATCTGATTGGCAAAGCTTCTGGAATGAAAGAGAAAAGAAAACATACTATTTTTTTTTCACAGTAGATTTAAAATTCTTGAGGAAAATAGTGGGTTGAAAAATAAGGTTTCATTGTCATTACCTGAGTGCATAAAATTTAGAAGTCTGAAGTTTTTATGGATTTATAACATTTCTTATTTCTAGCAATACTACTGGTCTTAAAATCTACTTTGTTTAATATAAATATAATTATACTAGTATCTTTTGGTGTTTACATAGTATCTCTTTTTGCATTCTTTCTCTTTCAGTTTTTCTGCAAACTTGTATTTAATGTGTGTCTTCTGTAAGCAGCACATATTCTAAAAATATAGTTTGAGAATTGTATTTTAATTGGAGTATTTAGTTCACTTAAATTTAATGTAACCAATGACAAATTTGTATCCAATCTACCATCCATTTGTTTGTTTGCTCCAACTGTTCTGGGTTCCTTTTGTTTTTCTTTTCTTGCCTTATTTTGGGTTATTCAAGTATTTTTTATTTTTCAATTTCTCCCAGAGTTTTTCCAGTAGTCAAGTACTGATGTGAGAGTTGGACCATGAAGAAGGCTGAGAGTCGAAAAATTGATGCTTTTGAACTCTGGTGCTGGAGAAGACTCTTGAGAATCCCTTGGACAACAAGGACATCAAACCATCTGAATATTCATTGGAAGGGCTGATGCTGAAGCTGAAGCTCCAATACTTTGGCCACTTGATGTGAAGAGCCAACTCATTGGAAAAGACCCTGATGTTGGGAAAGATTGAAGGCAGGAAGAGAAGGGGGCAGCAGAGGGCAAGATGGTTGAGTGGCATCACCGACTCAACGGACATGAATTTGAGTAAATTGGGAGATAGTGGAGGAAAGAGAAGCCTGGAAGCGCTGCAGTACATGGAGTCACAAAGAGTTGGACACGACTGAGCATCTGCTGTTCTCGACTTGAACAGCAACATATAGGAGTGGAAATTTTGGATGACAGACTAGGTGCATGTTTAGCTTCAGTAGTTACTACAAATAGATTTCAAATGTATTGGTACAACTTACATTCCCATCAACAATGTATTAATTTACAATTGATCCATTCTTCCCATTATTTGATATTGCACTTTTTTTTTAACTTTAGCTATTCTTGTGGGTATATTTTAAAATACTGTGCATTTAGTTTCCATGTTTAATAATGGTATTAAATATGTCTTTATATGCTTATTGTTCTTTTGGATAGTTTCGTATTTGTGAAATGCCTGATGAGTTCTTTGCTTGTTTTAAAATTGAGTGTCTTCGTGCACCCCAATGTTCATCACAGCACTGTTTATAATAGCCAGGACATGGAAGCAACCTAGATGCCCATCAGCAGACGAATGGATAAGGAAGCTGTGATACATATACACCATGGAATATTACTCAGCCATTAAAAAGAATTCATTTGAATTAGTTCTAATGAGATGGATGAAACTGGAGCCCATTATACAGAGCGAAGTAAGCCAGAAAGATAAAGACCATTACAGTATACTAACACATATATATGGAATTTAGATGGTAATGATAACCCTATATGCAAAACAGAAAAAGAGACTCAGATGTATAGAACAGACTTGTGGACTCTGGGAGAAGGCAAGGGTGGGATGTTTCAAGAGAACAGCATTGAAACATGTATATTATCTAGGGTGAAACAGATCACCAGCCCAGGTTGGGTGCATGAGACAAGTGCTCGGGCCTGGTGCACTGGGAAGACCCAGAGGGATCAGGTGGAGAGGGAGGGGGGAGGGGGGACCGGGATGGGGAATACATGTAAATCCATGGCTAATTCATTTCAATGTATGACAAAAACCACTGCAATGATGTAAAGTAATTAGCCTCCAACTAATAAAAATAAATGGAAAAAAAAAAAAAAGACTCCCTGCTCTCAATGCAGGGGGCCTGGGTTCAGTCTCTGGTCACAGAACTAGATCCCACATGCCACACTTGCATGCCACAACAGTCAAATAAATAAATGATTTTTTTAAAATAAAAAATAAAAATAAATAAAATTGAGTGTCTTTTCTTTGGTTGGAATTCCATATATATAATGAATTTAAGTCCTTTGTTGGACAGCGGCATTGCAAATATCTTCCCCTAGTTTCTGATTTGTCTTTCACCCTCTGATAATACATTTTGATGAACAGATGTTATAGATTTTAATTAAATCTAATTTATCCAAATCTAATTTAACAGTTTTTTTATATCCTGCAAAAGAAATGCTTGCTTATCTCAAACTCACAAATAGTGTCCTCTGTTTCCTTCTAAAATGACTTCAGTTCAGTTCAGTTACTCAATCATGTCTGACCCCTTGCGATCCCATTTACTGCAGTATACCAGGCCCTCCTCCGTCACCAACTCCCAGAACCTACACAAACTCACATCCATCTCATCGATGATGCCATCCAACTAACTCATCCTCTGTCATCCCCTTCTCCTACCACCTTCAATCTTTCCAAGCATCAGGGTCTTTTCCAATGAGTCAGTTCTTCCCATCAGATGGCCAAAGTATTGCAGTTTCAGCTTCAACATCAGTCCTTCCAATGAATATTCATGGCTAATTTCCTTTAGGATTGACTGGTTGGATCTCCTTGCAGTGCAAGGGACGCTCAAGAGTCTTCTCCAACACCACACTTCAAAAGCATCAATTCTTTGGTGCTCAGCTTTCTTTATAGTCCAACTCTCACATCCATGCATGACTACTGGAAAAACCATAGCTTTGACGAGTGTACCTTTGTTGGCAAAGCAATGTCTCTGCTTTTTAATATGCTGTTTAGGTTGGTCATAAATTTCCTTCCAAGGAGCAAGCATCTTTTAATTTCATGGCTGTAGTCACCACTTGCAGTGATTTTAGAGCCCCTGAAAATAAAGTCTTTCACTGTTTCCATTGTTTCGCCATCTATTTGCCATGAAGTGATGAGACTAGATGCCATGATCTTAGTTTTCTGAATGCTGAGTTTTAAGCCAGCTTTTACACTCTCCTCTTTCACTTTCATCAAGAGGCTCTTTAGCTCTTCTTCACTTTCTGCCATAAGGGTGGTGTCATCTGCGAATCTGAGGTTATCGACATTTCTCTCGGCAATCATGATTCCAGCTTGTGCCTCATCCAGCCTGGCACTTCTCATGATGTACTCTGCATATAAATTAAATAAGCAGGGTGACAATATACAGCCTTGACATACTCCTTTCCTGATTTGGAACCAGTTTGTTGTCCCATATCCAGTTCTAACTGTTGCTTCTTGACCTGCATACAGATTTCTCAGGAGGCAGGTCAAGTGGTCTGGTATTCCCATCTCTTGAAGAATTTTCCAAGTTTGTTGTGATCCACATAGTCAAAGGCTTTGGCACAGTCAATAAACAAAAGTAGATGTTTTTCTGCAACTCTCTTGCTTTTTTGATCATCCAGCATATGTTGGCAATTTGATCTCCTGTTCCTCTGCCTTTTCTAAATCCAGCTTGAACATCTGGAAGTTCTCGGTTCACATACTGTTGAAGTCTGACTTGGAGAATTTTGAGCATTACTTTGCTAGCCTGTGAGATAAGAGCAATTGTGCGGTAGTTTGAATATTCTTTGGCATTGCCTTTCTTTCTTTTCTAGATGACTTAGATTTTAAATTTTCACATTTTGGTATGATCCATTCACTTTGAAATAATCTTTGCCTATAGTGTAAAGCATGGAAAAGTATATGTTTTCCCTGTATTAATTTATTTAGAAAGACTATTTGAAAAGACCCTGATGCTGGGATAGATTGAGGGCAGGAGAAGGGGACAACAGAGGATGAGATGGTTGGATGGCATCACTGACACAATTGACATGGGTTTGGGTGGACTCTGGGAGTTGGTGATGGACAGGGAGGCCTGGCGTGCTGTGGTTCATGGGGTTGCAAAGAGTCGGACACGACTGAGCAACTGAACTGAACTGAACTGATACTTCTTACCCTTAGAATTGTAGTGGTGGTTTTGTGCCAATCTTTACGCAATATCACACTGTCTAATTGCTCTAACTTTATAATGAACCTTGATATCTGGTAGTGTATATTCTCTAGCTTTCTTCTTCTTCAAGGTTGCTTTTTTCCCCCTAGATTTTATATTCCTCCATAGAAACATTAGAATCGGCTTTTAAATTTCCACACAGAAAAAATTTTTCTGGAATTTTGATTGGGATTGTATTGAATTTTATTTACCTTAGTAACAACTGACTTAACAATAGTGAGTCTTCTAATTGGTGAAGATGGCATATTCCTCCACTTAATTAAGTCTTGCATTTCTTTCAACAGTGTTTTGTAATTTTGAGGCCTTATAGCTTGTGTTAGAAAAATGTATTTTTAATTCTGTAAGATGTTAGCATTATGGATTTAGATAGTAAACAGCCATTTGTACTTACCCCACTTTTTTACCCATTTTATATTTCTTCCTGTAGACACTTGCTTATGTTTTTCTGAAGAACTTGCCGAGACATTTCTTTAATATGGTTCTGCTCAGTTTATGAAGCTGTTTCTACTTAACCTTTTTTAATGAGGAATATTTTCTGTGTTTACAGAATCTAGATTGGCCCTTTGGAAAAGACGTCATTTCACTGTTCTCTGGCTTCTGCTATAACTACTGAGAATAGGTTAGTCTTACTGCTTTGAATATAGTATGTCAGAATCTCTGGATGCTCTCAGATGTTTTCTTCGCCTTTGATTTTCAGCAGTTAGACTATGTAACACAGTGAGCTTTACTTCATGTTTGTTCTTCTCAAGGTTGATATCACAGATTCTTTTGTGTTTCTCTGTCATTCTTTAGATCGAAAATTCTCTTCTGTTGACTCTATGAATATTTCTTTCCCTATACTTACTTTTCTCTTTTTTCTGATACTACACATACACATGATTTAGTCACTTTATCCCATACCATATGGCTATTATTTTGCTCTCTATATTTTACATTCTTCATTCTTTCTGTGTTTCAGTTTGGATATTTTCTCCTGACCTGAATTTCTTTTTATTGACCCTCTTTTATACAGAAGTTATGTCCTGCTGAAAAAAATCTTTGTCCAACTTCTGCTAATCTCACTCTGCAGAAAGCAAAACATTAAAAAAAATTTATCTTCCAGAAAACTAATTTGAGTTCTGAATAATTATTTTTCATCTTTAGTGTATCAATTTGCTTATTTTCCACAGACCAGTTTTCTGCTGAAAATTCAAGAGTATGTCTTACTTGAAAATGTTTTTTATATTTAAAAAACTGATTCAATCAGTCCATCCTAAAGGAAATCAGTCCTGAATATTCATTGGAAGGACTGATATTGAAGCGGAAACTCCAATACTTTGGCCACCTGATGCGAAGAGCTGACTCGTTTGAAAAGACCCTGATGCTGTGAAAGATTGAAGGCAGGAGGAGAAGGGGATGACAGAGGATGTGATGGTTGGATACCATCACCGACTCAATGGGCATGAGTTTGAGTACACTCTGGGAGTTGGCAATGGACTGGGAGGCCTGGCATGCTGCAGTCAATGGGGTTGCAAAGAGTCAGACCCGACTAAGCGAATAAACTGAACTGAACTGAAGAACCTGACAACTCCAGTACCTGTATCATCTGTGGATCTAATTGTACTGTCTGTTTTTTTTCTCTTAGTTTTGGGCCTTTTAGTTTTTGTGTCCTGGCAAGGGAGGGAAATTTTTGTTAAATGTCAGACTTTATGTATGAAAATCAATAGAGATAATTTGTGGCTCAAACTCTGATGGATGAACTCCTTCCCCAGAGAGTATTTACTTCTGATTCTAGTAGGTAAGCAGGCTAGGGGCAGATTGCCCTAGTTCAACCCAGTTATTGACCCCTTAACTCTGTGAGATTGCTTCTTGGTTTAAGCCTAGAGGAAGAGCTTCAGACTCCAGTTAGGATTCAACTGATTTGTGGCTGAATTTCTCTTTTGTGAAATGATATTTTGTGAATAAATTCCTTTATTCTTGAGTATAAACCTTCAGAGTTCTAACTAGAAGACTAGAGGTGAGAGGCCTCCCTCTCTAGTGGGTTTTCAATGTCAGCATTTAAGAACTTAGAGATATCCACTTGTGCAACCAAAAAGCCTGAAATTTGAAGGATATAAAGAAAATATAAGTGGATTACTTTGCTACTCTGAAAACAGTAGATGGAGATATTATAATAAAGTTTATACCAGACAGCATGTGATTATGGAAAATAGGTGGTTAGGACAGCTATTTGAATCATGTTGACATCTGACAAGAGAAAAATACTGTAAATGAAAATAATCAAGAAGAGTTCTGAAGGGGAGATGACCAGATGGGGAACAAAGTATGGGAGAAGTTGGACAGGTAAGAAAAATATGAAATTTATGCTTGCTTGAAATCTTTTATTTTTCTAAAATGAAAAGAATCATTTTAATATTTGAAAACATTATGTCTATAAAAATTTGAGGTTTAAATTACCATACAGCAGTTAAACTTAAAATCTCAGACTTTTATCTTTTCCAATGATCAGTCAAATCTGGCACTTTCTCTAATTTTCATTTCTGTTCTGACCTGAGTATAAGACTGGCATTCTGAATTTAATTGCACTCAGCTTGACTGCTTTTTTATTTTTGACTCATTATTTGAGTGAATAAGTCAAAATGTTAGAAGTGGACAGGGAGTTCTAATAAGTGAAAACTTGAAAGTCTGCCTCATGACTAGTATGCTGAATTGGAGAGTCAGAATTGACCCAGATCAAATTTGACTTGATAGGAAAGATATATGAATATTGAGCATTTATTTTTCTTGACTCTATTCTCCTCACTGTTTATCACAGTAAGGCAAACATCATACTGACATTCGACCAGAGGTAGGAGTATGAGTGCGGATGGAGAATGTGCACCATCGACATGTAAACATGTGTCTACTACTTAAAAATATAAATGAGACTTCCAAATCTCTCATCAGCTTCTAGATTTTTTCCTGTGTCTCAATAGGTTAGAAGAAAGCAAAAGACAATGCATTTATGATTATATAATTGACAAGATAATACCTAATTTTAAGTATAACTGCAAAAGAACCTAGATACAACTTCATAAGGCAATCCAATAATGTAACTGGTTGCTGTAGGCAGAACAGCCGTCAGTTAATCTTCACATCCAATGAGAAAGAATTATTAGACTGGAATCAAATGTTTAAAAATTAGAATAATTACTAAAGATACTTTTGGATGAAGAAACCTGTAACACTTGGCAAATAATCTATAAATTTATCTAAAACTACTTAGGATCTGGTGGAATGAATTAAAGAATTGTTTTAGAGAAATAGGTTATGAGCCTAAAAGAAATGTAACATTCACATATTTTAAATCATTTCTCTCTGTGTGACTCCTCAAATACTTCTGGAGACAAGTGATTGTGTGTGTATGTGTGTAGGGGGAGGGGTGGTATTAACTTATTCAAATAGAGAGCAATTTAACAAAATTAGAAGTTTGTGTGAAACCAAGATTTTCACTGATAAATAAGAAACCACAAATGCACAAATGTGAAGTTTTCCTTTTTTTTCACATATCAGCTCTAGTAACTGACGAGAATATTTTTGTTGCCGTTTCTATTCTTTTTAGTTAAAACCTATGATATAAATTTATTTCAGCCCTAATATTTTCCCATTCTTGGTATGCTTTACTCCAAAGAAGAGAATTTACTTCTCCTTTCCTTTTGAAATACTTATCTTTGGATTGGTCATGCCTATCACATGAAGCACTGTTCATATGAGAATCACAGTATCAATTCTCTTTAAAAACCCCTTTTATCCCACTGGCAATGGACAACACAGTGTGGAATCTGTGCAAACGTAAACTCCAGAAACCAAATTCTGCTGGATTCTAACAATGCTTCCCCGGGGCATAATGAGAATGATCTCAATTTACCTCCTCTCCAAACTCTAACTAGATACAGGAAGCCCTTTGGCCATCATCAATGGAGTTTCATTAAAGCCACCTCACTTTAGGTGTAACAAAGCTCCTTCCAGGAAGTAAACCAAAAACTCTAGTCAGACTGTAGAACTGTCCAAACACTGCAGTCCCTCTTTTCACACGGCACAAACTGTGTTATGGCACCAGAGGCTCCTTAGCAAGATCATGACCCTATAGGGCAACGAAGACTGAGCTAAAAATCACAAAGTTTCTGACTGAAGCTGAAGCTGAATTGCCATTTCAATTCTTCCCTCAAGAAAAATAGCAAACTAATCTGCGTGGATCTTTTTGGAAAATAATTCCTGTTATAGAAATGATTGCTAGGGAGGATAAATGAAGCATTAAATTCTTTTTTTAACTAAACCTGGCACATTTAAGATTTACTTCTCAGGGCCATCAAGGCTAGAAAATCCCTAGAAGAGGAATTTCTCAAGCTTTTTCTAACTGGTGTTCAAATTAAGCCAGCAAAACCTGAGGGATGATTATTTAGGAAATAACAAGTCAGAGACCTATCCCAAATAGGCCTTCCTTCTCTTAATCAGATATTAAAATCAGCTCCACCACAGAGAATGTCAGCATAAATTTCTTTTACCTAAAATTCTCTGTTTCTCTTGTCATGTCCCCTCCAGGAAACTCAGAAGCTAAGTGATGACTGGCATGACTTGTCAGCAGCACTGATACCTTCTGAAGATTAGGGACTCAAAATAGCCATAGAAGGAAGGAAGCCGGCCAGTACTTCATTTCTTTTTTAATAAAAAAGGAAAGAGAAAGAAATCAGATTACAGCAGCACTTTACTATAGAGCTTTTATAGCATGTCACAAAATATCTAATATCCTCACATCTCCCTTCAGTCCCTCTGTTTATAGAGAAACCATTTGCCTTCTCTTTATGAGTCAAGTGCTTAGTTGGTATCACTTCCTCACCCTTCCTTGTTGCTTGGGTCAAACTGCAATATATGGCTTGAGTTTTATTTTGTTTTCTTTACTTTTTAGGTAAGGGAAGAAAAGTAAAAATATCATCGTCCAGAGGACATACACATAAATTGTTATTTGTGTGAGCAGGTAAAAATGACATGGACCTTAATCTGAAATTTCATATGCAGTTGACATAATATATATACCATGCTCCGGTCTAGCTTTTCTTCCTCATTCCATCTGTATTCAAGATCTGAAAATTGATACCAACATTTTGGGAAAAAAATAGATGCCTACTTTTGACTTCTAGGAACTGCTCTACTTGTAAAACTCTTTTGTGTTCTACTGTGAAATATTTACTTATGTAAAGTATCGAGCCATGAAAGGACATATTGTTCAAGTATGTATTAAGACATTTAAGTATGCGTTAAGACAGCTATGCATACTGTTATGAAATTTACATTCAAATGGAATATATAATTGTTGTGCAATTATAAATAAGAGTCTAACACTATGTTCCAGTTATGGTATTGACAATTCCACATATTTATACAATGAGTAAAAGTTAAAAGATATTTCTAAAATATTTTGGTAGATAAACATTTAGTCTTTTAATAGTTCTGTATTTCTGAGAACAGAATAAGTATTAAATCAGAAAGATTTCATTAATGGAGACTTAGCAAATACGATTAAAAAGAAAAATAGATAATTTAATCACTGCATGAGTATTTTATTGTAAAGAACAAGTAATCAAAGATCATACTATTCTACCTGAGAAAGGAAAAGAATTTGTGTGTTCTATTTGAAGAACTAAGGTGATAGATGAGAGATTTAAGATGATATACTTCAAGCAGAGTGGGAACTTTAATCTTCCTATTTCAATAAACAAAATGATCATACCTGCTTTTGGTGTACTTGTATCTGTCACTGCCCTTCTCCTGGACATCTTCCATGTGAATCAAAATTCCTGATCAACTAAAATTGCTGTGCTGATATTTCATTACTTTGGAGCAATTAGAAATACATGACTGCTTATAACCATTCTTTTCTAATAATATTAAAATGCAAAGATATTAGAGATGTTTTTTCATAATAAAAGTCTTTCCCCCCCGCCCCGAGCAGATACAGTAAACAAGAGTCAAACATATGCAGAAATATGTAATTTAAAATTTTATGTTGCATTTCGTTGAAATGTTAACTGAATAATATTGCTTTGGCACATATGTTATATTCATGTCAATATGCTTCATATGCTAAAAAGATCTGTGCTAGAGTGCCTATCCTTCCTTGTTTACAAAAGAACTAAACAGCTGTGTAAGTTCATAGAAGAGAGGAATTGAATTAAGAAAGTTCTAGGACCAGTTCAGATTATTCACCTACACTGAAATAATGAATTCTATGGTTTACTATAGAAAATAAAATATATATCTGAGGATAATAATCACTGGATGCCCCAGTTGAGAAGAAGGGTCATTTAGTTGAATTAAATGTCAGAAGGTTATTTCCCTTTCCTTTTTCTTCCTTTTTGTAAACTATGTAAAATTTCTTCCATTCATGTTCTTTATTGATGCTATTTTGCCAGTAGGTTAAGTATTTATAATTATACATACACTACAGAGTCACTAAGTTATAGTGAAAGTTGTAAAATGAGTACTAATGTATAACATTTGGCTCACATGTAGTATGATAGGAAGAATTCTGAGGCTTTCTATCATATGTGAGCCCAGATACTTAAATCAAATCAATTGATTCTTCAGTCAACTAAGACTATATAAATAGCCACAGCAACGCAAGGAGTCAGCTTGGAATGTTAATTCCCTGGTCTTTTGAATAGTTCCAGATCCAAATTTGGCAGTATAATATCCTAAATTTTTCATGGCCATACTTGCCTAATTTGACCAAAACACCTTTCCTTCTCTTTCTCTCATCTTGGAAAATTCTCTCTCAATTCCACAGCAAGAAGATCCGGAGCAGATAAAACAGCTTGCCACAAAACATCCAGAAAAACTCTGGAATTTTTCTCCATCAAGATGGCTTCCTCATGGCTGATGTAGTCCTTTTAACTTATAAATATCTCATCAAATATTTTATCACAAAGTTTTCTGAAAGTCTTCCATACTATCAGAAATCAGACATCCAATAACATCTGTTTGTCTAAATAATATTAAGATAAAATTGTTTGCATAGTAAATCATATTTGTTTTCAGCAATTTACCTCAAATATGTGAATGAAATAATGTTGTAGCCGCATTATGAGCATTGTTTGTTTTTTCCTAAAGTCAAAGAAATGTTGGATAATTACCTTCTTCATAAGAACTCTTGAATATGTAAAATGTATACTGCTATGTGAGGACTGCCTTTGTAAATAAAACCTATTCAGACATATTGGAAGGAAAAAGCAGCAATCCATATCTCTTAATCTGAACAGCTATTTCTTTTTTGTGATCCTATAGGATAGGATTTCCTAGATGTTAAGTGCTGTTCTATTTCTTTGAGGTCATCTTGGAAATGGAGTGTTTGAGGTTTTTAGCTTATCTTGATACAAGCTAACCCATTCCTGCTTTGTAACACTTTAGTTTTACATCTGAGATCTTAAACTAGGTCCTTGAATAGAAGTTGTGTTACTAAATTAATTCTAAGAAGTGAAGACAAGATAATTCTAAATGGGGCTTTATTTGATTTTATTATCTATATACTCAGAAATTACTCACTTTACTAAAAAGTTTGGATTGGGAAAAATAAAAATTAAAAAATTCATTGAGTAATATTAATAGGATATGGACATTTTTATCATTTTTTTCACCATCAAATATTGGGAAACTAACATACTAATAGTATTATTATATGTATATATGGATAGTGTTTTTTGTTGTGCTTTGGAATAAATATTCCAAATATAGCCATTTAGTTGTTTCTAAGTTTTCAGACATGAATTGGTAATAGTACAGATACATTTTATTTTTATTTGTAGTAAAGAAATACATTCTATAAATATAGCTGATAGAAAGCAATTAATCACTTTTAAACATGTAAATGAAAATACTGCCACAGACAGTGATTGGAACATATTATGAAAAGAAATTGCTTCAATGATGGGAGAGAAAGCCCCAGTGAAGAAATCAGGAGGTGAAAACAAGCATTCCTACACAACAATGAAAAACCTTTTAAGCACGAAGAAACTGTAATATATGTGGCACTTGTAGGTACAGTAAGATAAAACATCCAGGAGCCAGTAAATTTTTTCATGCTGTCAGAGTATTCAACGGTACATATGAGCTGTCGTACTTCAGTCATCAACATCCGAAGAAGCTTAGCATTTTAGAAAACAACTTCCTAACAGAAACAATTCAACTTCATCCTAACAGGCATATGGATACTAAAAGATTAAGTAAAATAGCAATTTTTAGCCTCTGAATCTTTACTATCTTTTTCTATATCCTTTTTGACTGGAGTCCTGTAGCCTATGTATCAACATCCTCTTTTCGTTTCTGCTCAGACAGGAAGAGGGTAAGGAGCTGGAGAAGGGAGGGGGAGCAGAGGGAGAAGGAATCAGAAACGCCAGGAAATACTAAAGGCAACAGGGGGGTGTGGGTCTCAGAACTCCTTGTGATCAAGTCAGTTTCTGTTAGCAATGGGATTTACTATGGGTCTCTCTGGGGAGAAAGAAGCAGAAAATGGAAATGTTCAGAAAGTGGATACACTTGTCATGTACCCCAAACTATCCTTAGTTTATAGGACATTCTGGAACCACCACTCACATAGAACATTAATACAGATTTCATTTCTTGGTCAAAAAGTCAAAGAATCTACGAATTTATTAAATTTGAAAAAGAAAAATAAATATTGTGTATTAATGCATATACATGGACTCTAGAAAAATGGAACTGAGAACCTACCTGGAGGGCAGCTGTGAAGACAGACACAGAACAGTCTTGTGGACAGGGGAGGAAGGAGAGGGTGGGAAGAACAGAGAGCAGCATGGAAACATGTACATTACCATACGTAAAATAGATAGCTGGTGGGAATCTGCTATATGACTCAGGGAGCTCAAACTGGTGCTCTGTGACAGCCTAGAGGGATGATATGGGGTGGGAGGTAGGAGAGTCTCAAGAGGGAGGAGACGTATGTATACCTATGGCTAATTCATGTTGATGCAAGGCAGAAACAAACACAATATTGTAAAGCAATTGTCTTTCATTTTAAAATAAATATTAAAAAAAAATAAAGCTGTATCAGTTTGCGTATCCTAACCTCTTTCATACCCCTCCACGCTTCCCTAATGAGTAAAGCAAATTCTGTTTTGTGATGCTAAATGTAAAACTAGGAATAATACTAGATTGGTTGAACTACATTTATTAATTCTATAATCCTTTATATTTTATAGAATTATTAAATATAATGGTACATGCAGGTAAAGATGATTAATGCTTCAATATTTCACCAATTATATATTCTTTCTAAGATAAGACTTTTCATACTTATTACTTACTTCTCGTTGCAGTGAACCTTTACAATACTAGCATTTAAGGATAAAGCATTCAGATAAGATTCCTCCATTGGAATCC
This sequence comes from Odocoileus virginianus, assembly GCF_023699985.2. Classification (NCBI taxonomy): domain Eukaryota; kingdom Metazoa; phylum Chordata; class Mammalia; order Artiodactyla; family Cervidae; genus Odocoileus; species Odocoileus virginianus. Next base: position 35,757,659 of record NC_069689.1, on the reverse strand, counting down.
CAATATCATTGTTTCAAAGTTAGAACCACATATAAACATATTGATATATAAAATATACATATTTTAAATCTAATATGTTTGATATATTTATATCACACATTTGCTTCCCAATGGTACAGTGGTAAAGAATCTGCCTGCTCATGCTGGAGACACAAGTGATACAGGTTCAATGCCTGGGTTGGGAAGGTCCCATGGAATAGAAATGGCAACCCATTCCAGTATTCTTGCCTGGAAAACTCCATAGACAGAGGAACTTGGCAGGCTACAGTGCATGAGATAGCAAAGAGTTGGACATGACTCAGCAACTGACCATGTTATTTTCTCTCAGGGGACAGAGAATGATTAGAACATTTATATAATAAATCCATCACTGAAATATATGTACTTTATGTCCCTGTGTATGAGACAAGCAAGATACACTTCTTGTCTTCAAGAAGCATACAGTTTTTAGGGAAGATAAAAATTTAATTACTTACTATTCAAAATGTGATCTTAAGATCAGCATATGGGTATCATCTGGCAGCTTGTTAAAACTGTAGAATCTCAGACTGGACCTACTGAGGTGGAACATGCATTTTCACAGAATCCCCAGGTGATTTGTATGCACTTCAGAGTTTGAGAAACATCATTTTAATTTGAACCAGAAGGCTATTGTCCTAAAACCTAGAAGAAACAAAGAGATGGAGAAATTAGAAGATAAGAGGGTAGCAAAATGGGTGGGAAGATCTTGGTGCCTACACTGTGTTCCTCAAACAGAAGAGAGACCACCAGTCTGGCACCTTTTACTTGCATAAAAATAAATGCTCTTTTTTAAAGGAATATTTGTTTTTGAATATTTCTGGTTTACATATCATTTGGAAAAACAACCATATCACTCTTGACAATGTCAGCCCAACAGAAATATAACCATATAAATCCGTATCAAAGGGAAGTTTTACTTTTTATTTGTCTAGCCTATGGTTTGCAGAGGAATGAGTGACCACAGTAGCTTATAAGAAGGGCTTTGTCAGTTACTGCAATTCTTCAGTTATGAGTTCAGGAAATTGTTACAAGTTTCTACCTCAAGATGTGTCAATCCAGATTACACCAGTGGAACCACTTCATATAAAGATGATCATTTTGAAATTGAGGCATTTAAAAACCATCTTCATGTTGTTTGCAAAGCTTCAGAGAGTTACAGGAACTAAGAAGGTCACAGCAGTACTTGTTCCTATCAATACCTCAGCCGGTCTCCCTTTTCCCACTGCCTTCATTGAGGCCACTGCGACCATGCTGATTGCAGCCAAGAGAATCAGGGAACGAGCGCGTTCTCCACTTTGTCTACGTGTCTTTACATGCCTAACATGTTTACACGTTACGTGTGTGTTTGTTCTCTCTGCCACACGAAGACTAAATAAGGGATAACTTACAAAATATTTTTCCTGATTATGACTGTATATACATATAAATAATAGGTTAAGAATCACATATAAAGGCTGACAGGAATGTGTAGCATATTAATTCATGATTCCACAGGTAACACATGGACACAAAAGTAAAAGCAAGGCTAGTACTTTTCAGGGCATATGGAGGCATTAAATTACTTTAAAATTATTCTTAATACTTACCATATTTATCTTGTGGTATATCTCAAAAAAGCAAAGATCTTTGTGATATAATAGCTATTATCTGGATCCAAATTAGGAAAATAACAAATAGTTGCAAAGGAAAAAGCTTTATTTCTGGAACTTGATCTAGTTATTTTATTAATAATTATTTAATTAGGCATAAACATTTTTAGTTTTTGCATGCTTTTTTTATTCTTTATATATCAGTTTTCAGATTTGTTACAGTTATAATACAGTGTCATTGTTTAAGTTTTCTATCAGTTCAATTGAGATTTTCTTCCTAGGAGGATAAAACTCAGGTTGAAATGCTTGGATACAAAATCTGACTTTTAGAAATTAGAAAAAGTAAATAAGATTTTATATGCCCTGTAAGAATATCTTACTGAAAAAAAAGGAATATCTTACCAAAGACTCAATTGTTTTTCTTAATAAGTTTTACATATCTCAAGTATTTCTAAATTAATCACCTTCTGAACTGCAATCTCATTACTAGGAACTTTTTGTAGCTTTATTGCAAACAGTAACTTTCATTATAAATAGGATTAGATTTATCCCAATTATATAATAGCCTTCATAAATCCTCTTCTGCAACTGCCAGTGATAAATTTGTTATACTTAAAATCTTCCTATTTATATTTAGCCGAGAACTGATGCTTGTTCAACTAGGGCCTATCCAGGAAAACATAATCCATTTCAATAGTTTACAAGGAAGGGAATTTAATGCAGGGAATTAATTGCACAGGTGATAGAATAGCGGAGAACAATAACTGGTAACAATAGAAACAGAGTAACTTATAGGCCAACACCATCAGGAATTCACTAACATTCTTTTGATTTTTCAAAATCAAAGAGGAATAAACCAGAAGACTGAAGCCCAGAATGTGAGTGCCTCTCGGGCTGGATGATAGACCATGGTGGCCCTGGAGAGTGGCACCTGGAGTCGCAGAAGAGACAAGCTGCTACCAGTGAAACTGCTTAACATGGGGATATTCTAGCTGCCTCCCTCATCTGGCCCTCCATCTCTTATCTTCACTTCCCACGCAAGAAGTCAGCTAGCAGGGGAGCCAAGAAAATCAGCCTTCTGGGGTCAGAAGGAGGAGGATATCGATCTGCTGGCAAACAGGCCTAAGACCTGCAAAATAATCTTCCAGGTTTTTGCAAACAAATGTAAAAGCTAAAATTTTAAAAGCAATTTGTGAGAGTGACGATAGGAATGCACACATTGCCCTCCAGCTTAACCCTCCTGAGAAATCTAGCACCTGCATTTTTCACTCATCAAAGAGGGCAGAGAATAGCAAAAGAAATCATAGCAGAAGGAGAATTACATTAATCAAAGCAATTTCTGGAAAAAGGAGACATGGAAATCTCCAAGCAAGTTAACAGAAAGAAGCTACACTCTTCAAACCACTGAATTGAAAACAAAGCTTCAGCTGATAACTATATGATTTGACAAAGATACTTCAAATTGCTCAGGAAAATCTCTTTCTTTACAGTAATGTTTCAGGCTATTTAAAACAGAATCTCAGTCGAGGAACTAAACAAAGATGCTAGGATTGGACACAGAAGACAGATGAATTTGGCTGTTAGCCATGTAAGAATAGAAGCCAAAATTATGCTGACTAAAAATGGAGCCAAGCGATGTCATATAGATTTGAAAACTGTGTTGTGCCAAGGAAGATGTTAATGTTTTTCAATTTTCAGGTTTAGTAAGGATCATAAGTTGTTTGATTTCTTAATCTAGTTTATATATCCTAAATATCTCTGTAACTTTGGTAGCCACCTCCCTTCTTTTTTTTTTTTTTTTCATTTCTTGATTTCACAGTTTGGTCTAGATTCCAAACGTGAGCAAGGGTGGCATGCTCCAGAATTCTGGTTCATTTAGTTATATTCTATTGACTTGTGTTGCATGATTTACCAGATGCTATTAGCTCAACAAAGTAAAGATATTTAAAAGTTGTTCATAGCTTCTGTTTAGAATACAGACTGAGTCAGTCATACCCTTGAAGGGGGTACACGGGGGCTTCAGTGGATATGAAGGGCTTCCCTGGGGGCTCAGACAGTAAAGAATCCGCCTGCAATTCAGGAGACCCATGTTCGATACCTGGGTCGGGAAGATCCCCTGGAGAAGGGAATGGCTACCCACTCCAGTGTTCTTGCTTGGAGAATCCCATGGACAGAGGAGCCTGGTGGGCTACAGTCCATGGGGTTGCAAAGAGTCAGACACAACTGAGAGACTAACACTTTCACTTTTTTTTTTAACTGGATGTGAAGGGCTCAATGGATGTTTCCGACTTTCTCTTCTTGTGCCCTATAACTGAGATAAAGAACAAGGATCATCTTTGTTTAGTGTAAAGATACAGAGTTAGCAGACCAAAGAAATATGTGGTGAAATCATGTGCAAGGATGGAATTTGTGAGCATATTTTTGAACATGTTCAAAAGCTCACTTGAGGCCTGTTAACATTTCCTAACATTTTAAATCTCTATGGTGATTATTATTACATTTGGTACCCTCAGATAAAAAATTAAGCTTAACTGGAAAAGAGATCTTCCATGAGCCTTTTTAGGGTTGCCATTATTTTCTTTGTAAATCTATGGATGATAGCTAAAATAATCAAAATCTTCCAGAAGATAAACCTCATAATGTTAAATGGCACTTGTATATTTGTGCCAGTACTTTGTTCCAAAAAGGATTTCCAGAGAGTTGTAAAGGTGTATAAAATGGAATAAAGTAGCACAAGCTAAAAAAACAGCATGACAAAAATTAAGTGAGTGGGATTAGAAAAATATGTGTGTGGGTGTTTGTGAGTGTGTACTGTGGTTTCTTTTTATTGTTGACAGGATACAAAACAACCCAAGCAATAACATTAAATGTTCAAGTTATATAAGGTGGTGATAATGATAATAATATATGCCAACATATTTTGTAAATACTGTATAAGAATACACATGTGAGATATTATTATAATTTTCTCATTTGAACCTAAAAACACACAAAAGAAAGAAAAACATATTTGACTCTACTATGTGTTTTCAATGGTTTTAAAAATCAGAAAAATCTGTAACATTTTTAAAAACAGGACTTTAAACCTTATTTTCTTCTTCCCCAACTCCCAGTTGTTGATGTCACTTCCTTACTATATTATACTTTCATATAATTAAAGATACACTTCTCAGTGATTGGGTCCCCCAATCTAAGAACCTAGAATCTACCTCAAAGTCTTAACCATCTGAACCACGTCTCCTAACCTCTGCTCCTTATCTACTCTCTGGTATATAAACTTCATCCATCTGCATTCCTGGATCCTTGACACAGTTTGCTTTTCCTTCTTTTACTTCCAGGTCTCAGAATATTGCTGGTAGGTTCTGTGGCCCCAGCTTCCTGTCTTCTTCACCTTCTCTCTCATCCTGTACCTCATTTACACATCAGTGGCCCCAGTTCTCACTTGCGCGGCTTCCAGGTTCTTACTAAGTTCTGCTCCAGGTCAGCTGTGTGAACACACCGTCAGCAAGCTCCTTGCACTGTGCTCACTTGCTTTTGCCCCACCTAGCTGACCTGCTTTAATTTCTCCCTCACTTTTGCTCTCATCCCTCAAGGCCCTCTCAGGGTTCTAATATTCCCTCTCATCTCCCCGTCATCACTTTCTAGTTAGGATATTTTATTCCAGTTCCTCTTCCTTCTTCTCCTGTCATAGTTCTGCAAGAGTCACTTTCAAATTATGAAAGTAAGTAAAAGCATCTTAAAAAACAAGCACTTTATTCATTCATCCATTTATTTTCCTTGCTCTGCATACACAGATACTGCTTGGTAGAGTTCACAATCCATCAAGGCAACAAATAAATTGTTATGAGGTAGTAAGTTTTGTGATGGTAGAATATTTCAAATCCTACAGGGTCCCAGAAGAATCTGGAATGGGCAGGAGGAGAATAGTAACTTGGCTAAGAACATGTGACATTTCAACTAGGTATTGAAGGATAAACTGGAAAACTAGGAAAAGGGCTTTAGAGGAGAAAAAACAGCAAGGATACAGGCTCAGAACACATGAAAAACTTGATATAGAGGATGTCAAATACCTAGAATGTGACATCTATGCTTAGGAGGCAAGTGGTCAGAAATGGCACTGGTCATGAAAGTTGGGGGCTCCTATAGAAGCCAAGCACATCTGAATCTAAAACTCATGCTCTTAACTGCTCTACATTATTCTTCTAAGATGGCTTGTTAAACACCATCTATTATATAATAAATCCATAATCTAGTTCACAAGCTAGTTTACTCAAGGGCTCTAGTCTGCATTACCAGATGTTACAATACAGGCTTTGCAAACTCATCTACAAAGGATAGACAACAACATAAATCAGTAAGTAAATGATACTCTGCAACATGGTAGTTTCATGATGCATATGGAGCTTGTGAAATCCAGAGTTCAAGGCAAATTTAAATACGTTTATATCTTCTCAAGTCTACTAGAGATTGATTTCATGAGAAATACCAACCTAGCATTGTCTGATATCCTCCTTTACCAGAAATCTTGGAAACCCACATGTTGGCTAACAACTAATTTAAACTTTTAAAGTGTCCCAATCCATTGGGAACCAAACAAATTAGAGGTCCATATTTGGCTCTTTAGCTCTCAGGCTTAACAATCCCTGTTAGAAGATCAGAAACCTTTCTTTCTCTGAGCCTAACCAAAGAGCTTAACTGGTAATTGAAATGTACTAAAAACAACAGGGAAAAAAAAATATCATGTTGTTTAAAATCCTTCAATGGCTCTGACTTCTGACTGGCCTGAAATCCACTGTTTTTCATAGCCTGCAAGGCCACACATGATCTGACACCTTCCCAGATCTCAGGCTCCCTGTCAAGCCACCTTCCTCTTCACTTGGCTCAGTCTACCCTCAACAATCTTCTCGGGTCTCAGAAGAGCTAATATCCTCCACCTCAGGTATCTGCACATTATTTTCTCAGCTTAGAATGTGCTTCTTCTCTTATCAACTGATAAGTTCTTATCCAAAATTTTCATCTCATTAAATGTCACTATCAGGCAATGACCGCCACAAGATGACCTTAAGTCCCCTCTTAAACTTCTACCTCATGTCACTCTGTGCCTTTCCTTTAGAACTTTTCATTATTTTAATTAACTAGCCATTTGCACTTTGGTTTATTTGGTTATCTGTCTGTCCCACTACTGTAAGTTCCATAAAGATGCAGTCTGTCATCACCAAGCAGAGCACATTTTCACACAGTAGGAAATCATTATTGGTTGAATAAAAAGATGAGAGATTTGTCTATTCACAAATCCTATACCATATTTAGCACTTCCTGTGAGATTTAAATAGGTTACCTATGCAATATGTTTGGCACAGTGCTAGGAATACAGTAGCTGCTCAATTAAAATGTGAGCTAATTCTTAGATACATGCTTTCACTTCCATGGTTAGAAACAGAAAAATAAAAGGAACACAAAAACAAAACTTATACTTTCTAATATGATTCTTCCATATGTCTTACACTGGACTTCCCCAAAAGCAGACCCAGATTTACGTGCCAGGTCATGACTTTGGAGGTAAACCCAAGATACATGGTAATGTCATGGAAAGGTAAAATAGGGAAGGGGGAAAGCCAATAAAGAGTTTTTTATATTAGTGAATCACCAGTGGGCTCAATCCTGCTGGAGATCATTTGAAAGGCTGTGTTAAATATAACCTCAGGGTTGCCCCACCAATGAGCAAGATAGTTGGCTTACTGATATACAAACTTCTGTCCCTCCTTAGTCGGAGATGCTCCTAAGAGCACCCCCTGCCACTAATAAATATCAAAAGAAAATTCTGAAGCTTTTTTAAAAAAAATTTTATCCTGTTTTGTTTTGTTTTTGCCATGATCTCTGAAAAATCTTCTTTTTAAGAGTTATATGTGCTTTCTTCATAATAAGCTTTTGCTTTTGCTAGCATTATCTGAAATTGGTACAATATTTTTGTAAGGAAATTGGGTAATGTGTAGCAAACAAACTCATACCCTTTGACCCACATCAGTCTACCTCAAGATGCTTTTCCTAAGGCAAAAATTATGAACATATACTAATATTTTTCTTACTTTACAGATATATTAACATTTTTAGAAATTTATAAAACACTTGAAAATATGTATAAAATGAAAGTTAGCATCATTGCCACAACAGATTATTTATACTATACATGAAACATTTATATGTTAAAAAAGTAAAATTACCTTACTTATGCTGGAATTTTCTCTATATTTTTTGTAATGAACAAATTGCTCATGGTTTTAAAATGACTTCATGAGGCACATTTGTAATAATGGAATTATTCTAAAACATGCTGAAGCATATTTAAACAGAATGTAGCAATTTTTAAACAATTAAATAGCAGTTTCCACAATGTTGTCTAGACTAGATGCACAGTAAATACCCAATAAATGGGAAAAATTTTAATGGTAACTAAAAAAGGACAGAGTTAATGTCAAACCAAAATATTTATTTCCCAAATGAATAGCTCAGATTAGTTGTGGATATTTCTGTTACAGAGTTGTTGGTGATAAGCATGCACCATAACACCTCACTGTCTTTCTTGTGATTTACTTCCCTCTTCTCCTCCTTCTTTATACGTTGTTTTCATGTCCCTTGCATACCCACTCTTAGCACAGGATCCAAAGACATCTATACTCATGTTATTTTATCTCATACTTTTAACTTATTCCATTTCCAGCCTCCACTCTTCTCATCCTTCCTTGTATGGCTAATTCTCTTACTTCTGCTCTGGTTCCCTTCCCTTTCTGTTTCTGCAGGAGCAATGATGCTCTCCAATCAGCATTTAAGAATGTTAAATTTCTTCTATCTAAAAATGAAACAAAACAAATAATTCTCTCCTTGTATCCTAATTCTCTAAGGGGTTTCCCAGGTTGCTCAGATGATAAAGAATCTGCCTGCAATGTGGGAGACCTGGGTTTGATCCCTGGGTTGGGAAGATCCCCTGGAGGAGGGAACGGCTACCCACTTCAGTATTCTTGCCTGAAGAATCCCTGAACAGAGGAGCCTGGTGGGCTGCAGTCCAAGGCACTGCAGAGTCAGACATGCCTGAGAAACTAAGCATATACATAACATAACTGACCAATGGGGTTCTGTGCACAACAGAATGTTTTGAAAGAGAGGTATCTTTCACTGTCTTCAGTCCTCATCTCTCCTTCACTCCTCAGACCCCTGTAACCTATCTGCTTTGGTGACCTATTCTCAACAAGGTCATTAGCCACTCCTTTATTTTGAAATTCAATCAAAGCTGATAGCATTGTTCATCCTTTTTGACAGCCATGATACCACATTTATTGTTTTTTTGTTTGTTTGCTTATTTGTTTGCTATTTTGTTTTTTATTTAGTTGTGTTTGCTGTATGGCCTGGCTACTAACTTCTGTCTCTGTCCTCTCCAGCTCCATATGTTTTATGGTTTCTTCCTCTGGCTGCCCCTTAAATCTTTCTGTTTCACAGGGGTCTGGGTAAGGCCCATTTTAAGTCTTATTCTACACATTTTCTATATTTCCAAAACTTTATTTATTCATGACCACAGAAGTTCATAGATTTATTCCACATTGTTTTGCCAAGCTTGATAAACCCTCATTTGTTCATAAACATTCTTCAATGGGTACCAGTGTGTGTGTTAGTTGCTCAGTCATGTCCAACTCTTTGTGACCCCATGGACTGTAGCCCACCAGGCTTCTGTCCATGGAATTCTCCAGGCAAGAATACTGGAGTGTATTGCCATTCCCTTCTTCAGAGGAAATCCTCAACCCAAGGATTAAACCCTGGTCTCCTACATTGCAGGCAGATTCTTTACTGTTTGAGCTACAGGGAAGTCTAATTTGGCAATGGGTGCCTAATTTGTGTTAAACAAATTGCTATATGCTGAGAACATGATGATAAGCAAGGGACGAGAGCTTAAATGTTTGTGGTCTGTACAGACAACAAATAAATAAGCAAATAAAAATTTTAAATTCAGTTTCTATGGTTATAAGGGCTAGAATGGGACTAAGAAACTGACATGACTGAATAATCAGGGAGATGGTGGTTAGTTTGGAGAAAGTAGCCTTGAAGCTGAGAAATGATGACATCAGGCAAAAATCCCTGTTGAAGAGATTTCCATGAAGTGAAAATGTTTTGAGGCAGAAAAGAAAGTAATGTGTTTAAGGAAGAAAACAAAGATCAGTGAGTCTGGTTATAGAAAGTAGGGTAGAAGTGATATAACTCAAGGTTAAAATATACTGGAGCCGCAAAGTTCTCTGGGGTCAATCATCTAGAGTTTAGACTTTATTTCAAAGGCAACGAGAAGTTGCTGAAGCATTTTTAACAAGAGAGAAATACACGAATAAAAAATCTACTTTTTTATTTACATAAAGTAGAGCTAGAGTCTGATACCATGGCATATACAGCTTGCTGAAGTTTTATAAATTGACACATCCATGTAACTAGTATCTAGGCTTAGAAAAAAAAATTACTTGTATCCTAGATGTCTGTTGATGTTCTCTTCCTGTCACTACCCATCCCCTGTCCAGAGTAACCATGAACCTGACTTCTAGCATAGATTTTTTTCATCTGTTTTGCACTTCATATGAGTGTAGTCATACAGTATGTGCAATTTTGTATCTGGCTTCTTTCACTCTGCCTTATATCTGTGAACTCCCATGGCATTATGTCAAATGGTATTTCCATCATTCTCCTGCTGCAAAGTATTCTGTTATGTGAAGATTCCACAGAAATTTATTAATTCAACTGATGATGGGTATTTGGGGGATTTGGGTATTAGGTGATTTCCAATTTAGGGAAATTATAAATAGTGCTCCTAGGAACTCAAAAGATTTTTGGTGAACATATTCATCTATTTTATGGGTATATGTCTAACAATGAATTTTAGGAAATAATTAATGTTAATGCTTATCTACTAAATTCTATCCATTTTCAGAAGTGATTACACTGTATATTTGTGTCGCTATTGTTCAGTCACTAAATCATGTCTGACTCTTTGCAACTCCATGGACTGCAGCATGCCAGGCCTCCCTGACCCTCACTGTCGCCTGGAGTTTGCCCAAGTTCATGCCCATTGAATTGGTAATGATATCCAATCTTCTCACCCTCTGCCACACTCTTCTTTTTCCTTCAATCTTTCCCAGAATGAGGGTCTTTTCCAATGATTTGGCTCTTCACATCAGGTGGTCGAAGTACTGGAGCTTCAGCTTCAGCATCAGTCCGTCCCATCAGTATTCAGGGTTGATGTCCTTTAGTATTGACTGGTTTGATCTCCTTGATGTCCAAGAGACTATATAAGCATACCACAATTAATCTACTGTTGTTGTAATATTTATTTGGTTTTCTTTCATTTCTGACTCAAGGATGTATAACTGGACTGAAACTGCCATAAATCATCACCTCTAAATCTAGATAGGATGCCAAAATACTTTCTCAAATGATTTTTCCCACTTGCATGCCCACCTCCACACAGAAAAGTGCTCATTCTTCAACATCTTTTCAGCAGTAGGTATTATCAGACTTTTAACTTTTAGCCATTCTGATTGATGGCAGTAAAATTTCATTATTTTAATTTGTATTTTTCTCATTACTAGTGACATTGCTTGTATTTTTCTATATTTATTAGTTACTTGAAATTACTCTTTCATGAAATGACTGCAAATATTTAGACATTGTTCCTACTGGATTGTATATCTTTAAAACACTTGATGTGTAGGAGTTTTTTTAATTATTATAATATATTCTGACATAAGTCCAGTTTTTGCTGCATACACACACCCACACACCCCTATCATATCCTCTTCAACTCAGGTGGTTTACTTCATAACATGTTTCTATAATAGGAAAATGCAAAGACAAAGAATAGTCAGGACATTCTTGGAAAAAAAAAAACAAGGTGTGAGGCAAATATAATGTGACCACCACTACACTACAGAAATGAGTCAAGAACATGGTAGAAAAACCTGTTCCTCTGGATATGAAGGCCTACTAAAGTCACTATAGGACAGTCCAGTATTGGTTCAACAATAGATAAACCCAGACAAATGGAATAGAGCAGAGAGCCCCAAAACAAATTCTCACATATTCATATATTTAAGAGGGATACAGCATTACAGAACAGGGGGGAAAGACTCATATTTCAATAAAGGAAGCTGGAAAATTACACATTTAGGAAGATTAAAAAGTACCCTACACTACACACAAAATATCAAATCCAAGTAATTTTTAGACCTAATGTTTAAAGCTAAACAATAAGCACTTAGAAGATAATATAAAAAAATAAATCTTGAATGGTAGGCTTCAGCATTATGCAAACCAAGAACTTCCAAACATCCAAGCTGGGTTCAGAAAACACAGGGGAACCAGAGATTAAATTGCCAACATTTGCTGAATCATAGAGAAAGTGAGGGAATTCCAGAAAAATATCTACCTCTCTTTCATGAACTATGTTAAAGCCTTTGACTATATGGATCATAACATTCTGCGGAAAGTTCTTAAAGAGATGGGAATACCAGATCATTATACCAGTCTCTTGAGAAACCTGTATGTGGGTCAAGGAGCAACAGTTAGAACCCAGTCTGGAACAACTGACTGGTTTAGGATTGAGAAAGGAGAATGACAGGTCTGTCTGTTGTCACCCTGTTTATTTAACGTGTATGCTGGAAAAAGGTGGGCTGGATAACTTAAAAGCTGAAATTAAGATAGGCAGGAGAAATATCAACAACCTCAGATATGCAGATGATATCACTTTTATTGGCAGAAAGCAAAGAGGAACTAAAGAACCTCTTGAAGAGGGTGAAGGAGGAGAGGGCAAAAACTGGATTAAAACTAAGTATTAAAAAAAACTAAAATCATGGCATCTGGCCCCATTACTTCATGGCAAAAAGAAGGGGACAAGGTGGAAGCAATGACAGATTTCGTCTTCTTGGGCTCTACAATCACTGTGGATGGTGACTGCAGCTGTGAAATCAGAAGATGATTGCTTCTTGACAGGAAAGTTATGACAAGCACAGACAGTGTGTTGAAAAGCAGAGACATCACTCTGCTGAGAAAGGTCCATATAGTCAAGGCTATGGTTTTTCCAGTGGCCATGTACGATTATGAGAGCTGAACCTGAAGAAGGCAGAGTGCCAAAGAATTGATGCCATCGAACTGTGGTGCTAGAGAAGACTCTTGATAACCCTTGAACAGCAAGGAGGTCAAAACAGTCAATCTTAACGGAAATCAACTCTGAATACTCATTGGAAGGACTGATGCTTAAGTTGAAGCTCCAGGATTTTGGTCACCTGAGGTGAATAGCTGACTCATTGGAAAAGTCCCTGATACTGGGGAAAGATTGAGGGTAAAAAAAGAAGAGGGTGTCAACAGATTAGCAGGCTGGATGGCATAACCAATGCAATGGACATGATCTTGGGCAAACTCTGGGAGATGGTGAGGGACAGGGAAGCCAGAGTAAATCTGTATATAAGTTACTGTATGTAAGTACTGGTCACAGCAAACACCCTCTTCCAATAGCACAAGAGATGACTCTACAGATGGACATCACCAGATGGTCAATACTGAAATCGGATGGATTATATTCTTTGTTGCTAAAGATGTAGAAGCTCTATACAGTCAGCAAAAATAAGACAGGGCTGACTGTGGCTCAGATCATAAATTCCTTATTGCAAAATTCACACTTAAATTGAAGAAAGTAAGGAATACCACTAGGCCATTCAGGTATGATGTAAATCAAATCCCTTATGATTATACAGTGGAAGTGACAAATAGATTCAAGGGATTAGATTTGATAGAAAGAGTGCCAGAAGAACTACAGATGGAGGTTCATAAAATTTTACAGGAGGCAGTGATCAAAATCATCCCCAAGAAAAAGAAATGTGAAAGGGCAAAATGGTTGTCTGAGGTGGCCTTACAAATAGCTGAGAAAAGAAGCAAAAGGCAAAGAAGAAAAGCAAAGATATACCCATCTGAATGCAGAGTTCCAGAGAATAACAAGGAGAGATAAGAAAGCCTTTTTAAGTGAATGGTGCAAATAAATAGAGGGAAACAATAGAATGGGAAAGATTACAGATCTCTTCAAGAAAATTAGAGCTACCAAGGGAATATTTCATGCAATGATGGGCACAATAAAGAGTAGAAACAGTATGGACCTAATAAAAGCAGAAGATACAAAGAAGAGGTGGCAAGAATACACAGAAGAACTGTACAGAAAGGATCTTAATGCCCTGTACAACCATAACCATGATGGTGTGATCACTCACCTAGAGCCAGACATCATGGGGTGTGAAATCAAGAGACATCACTATGAACAAAGCTAACGGAAGTGATGGAATTCCAGCTGAGCTATTTCAAATCCTAAAAGATGATGCTGTTAAAGTGCGGTGTTCAATATGTGAACAAATTTGGAATACTCAGCAATGACTGACTCTTGAGAGTCCCTTGGACAGCAAGGGGATCAAACCAGTCAATCCTAAAGGAAATCAGTCCTGAACATTCACTGGAAGGACTGATGCTGAAGCTCCAATACTTTAGCCACCTGATGCGAAGAGATGACTCAATGGAAAAGACCCTGATGCCGGGAAAGATTGAGAGCTAGAGGAGAAGGGGGCAACAGAAGATGGGATGGTTGGATGACATCACCGACTCAATGGACATGAGTTTGAGCAAACTCCTGGAGATTGTGAGGGACAGGGAAGCCTGGTGTGCTGCAGTCCATGGGATCATGAACTGTCAGATGTAACAGTGACTGAACAATAATAAATACAAAGTTAATATATAAAAATATGTTAATAATGTTGGTGTTGAAAACTAGTTCTTAAGTAGGACACAGATGTTAAGATAAACATAGATAAATTTGACTGCTTTAAGTATTATTTAACAGAGCCTTTTTTTGTTCCCTCTGTGGAATGCTGTTTCCCTGCCTATGCACATGGCTGACTCCTTCACCTCCCTTACTCAATTCACCTTCTCAGTGAAGCTTTTCTTGGCCACTGTAAGCAAATTTGTAATGCTCTCTCCCCACTACTATTCACTCTCCCATGTTCCTTGACCACCTCTTTTTTCCTTAGCATTCAGCACTACTTAATATGATAAATCTGCTTGAGGGTAAAAATTTTGTCTTTTACATTCCAATGCTATAATCCTAGTCTAGTAGGAAGTGGTAAATATTGGTCACTTAAAATGTGAATTGGATGGATAAGTCTTTCTCTTCTAAGCTTTCTCTGGCTCTTATTTGTCTTTCTCAAACATCCAATGCTCAGGAAAAAAGGTGCATGTTGTATTAGATGTTCCTCCCACCTGTCCCTCACACCCAACCAAGATCCAAATATATCTTGAATATGTTTCCATCCACATGAAATGATACAATCTAGTTTGGGGTGCTGTCATCTCTGACCTAGCCTACTGTAGCTACTTTTCGACTGGCCTCACTACTTTTTTCTCCTGTTTTGCGATTCTTTCACTGCAGCTTGAGTAATATTTCTTAATACTGATTAAGAAACCATCTTCATTTCAGTGTCTCACATTGCCCTCAAGATGAATCACATACTTTAATGTTATTCCCAAAGCTCCATCACTTCATCCTATAGCTTTGCCTATATCAAGCCTATCCTTTTTAAGTTGCCCACTGTGTATCAATGCCCCTATCCCCTGCCACATACACACACCCCTCATTTCCTTATTGTTGCACTTGGCTCTTTTCTACCGTCCCTTCAGGTCTCAACTTGAATATTTCTGCCAGGCAGTCTTCTAATGCCACTGATGTCCTGGCTGAATTCTTGCCATCTCTCCCAGACATGCTGCCGCAGCACCTGTACTTCCTCCATGACTCTTCATCACAAAAGACGTGATTGCCTGGATACCTGTTTGTGTGTGCAGGGGAGGGGGGGGAGCCCATCAGATGCAAAGAAGTGACGGGAAGGACCTTGACTGTCTAGGCCTTGATCCAGGCAGGATTTCTAACACTTACCAAATTCCTGCAATATGCAAATATATGTTGAATGAATAGTGCCCTCTCCATTCCTTCAGTTCGGTTCAGTTGCTTTGTTGTGTCTGACTCTTTATGAACTGCAGCACACCAGGCCTCCTTGTCCATCATCAACTGCCAGAGTCTACCCAAACCCATGTCCACTGAGTTGGTGATTGCCATCCAACCATCTCATCCTCTGTCATCCCCTTCTCCTCCTGCCTCAATCTTTCCCAGCATCAGGGTATTTTCAAATGAGTCACCTCTTGGCATCAGGTGGCCAAAGTAATGGAGTTTCAATTTCAACATCAGTCCTTCCAAAGAACACGAAGGACTGATCTCCTTTAGGATGGACTGTTTGGATCTCCTTGCAGCCAAAGGACTCTCAAGAGTCTTCTCCAACACCACAGTTCAAAAGCATCAATTCTTTGGTGCTCAGCTTTCTTTAAAGTCCAACTCTCACATCCATACATGACTCCTAGAAAAACCATAGCCTTGACTAGATGGACCTTTGTTGACAAAGGAATGTCTCTGCTTTTTAATATGCTGTCTACGTTGGTCATAACTTTCCTTCCAAGGAGTAAGCGTCTTTTAATTTCAAGGCTGCAGTCACCATCTGCAGTAATTTTGGAGCCCCCCCCCAAAAAAAAAGTCAGCCATTGTTTCCACTGTTTCCCCATCAATTTGCTGTGAAGTGATGTGACCAGGTGCCATGATCTTAGCTTTCTGAATGCTGAGCTCTAAGCCAACTTTTTCACTCTGCTCTTTCACTTTCTTTTTTTTTTTTCTATGTACAGTAGATAAAAGTTTTATTAGACTGCAGAATGTTGTTTCATGGAAATTAAGATAAACATGTTTCACACATGACATTTTGCCATAAAGTAAAGTGAAGTTGCTCAGTCGTGTCCGACTCTTTTCGACCCCATGGACTGTAGCCTACTAGGCTCCTCGGTCCATGGGATTTTCCAGGCAAGAGTACTGGAGTGGGTTGCCATTTCCTTCTCCCTCTTTCACTTTCATCAAGAGGCTCTTTAGTTCTTCTTCACTTTGTGCCATAAGGGTCATCTCATCTGCATATCTGAGGTTATTGATATTTCTCCTGGCAATCTTGATTCCAGCTTGTGTTTCCTCCAGCCCAGCGTTTCTCATGATGTACTCTGCATACAAGTTAAATAAGCAGGGTGACAGTATAAAGCCTTGATGTACTCCTTTGCCTATTTGGAACCAGTCTGTTGTTCCATGTTCAGTTTGAACTGTTGCTTCCTGATCTGCATACAGGTTTCTCAGGAGGCAGGTCAGGTGGCCTGGTATTCTGGTCTCGTTCAGAATTTTCCACAGTTTATTGTGATCCACACAGTCAAAGGCTTTGGCATAGTCAATAGAGCAGAAATAGATGTTTTTCTGGAACTCTCTTGCTTTTTGATGATCCAACGGATGTTGGCAATTTGATCTCTGGTTCCTCTGCCTTTTCTAAATCCAGCTTGAACATCAGTAAGTTCAGAGTTCACCTATTGCTGAAGCCTGGCTTGGAGAATTTTGAGCATTACTTTACTAGCATGTGAGATGAGTGCAATTGTGCAGTAGTTTGAGCATTCTTTGGCATTGCCTTTCTTTGGGATTGGAATAAAACTGTCCTTTTCCAGTCCTGTGGCCATTGCTGAGGTTTCCAAATTTGCTGACATATTTCTCCACTTAAAAAATTTAAACTTAAATTTAAGTTTACAATAGAACAAACTGGCTGATAATAAGAGTGTGAAATTTAAAACCCCTGTGGTCAGAATATGTGTCTTTGTGTAGATAACTGCTTGAACAAATGCAATTAGCATGGCCATAGCGAGTGTTTTCTAGAAGTCATTTACAACTTTAATAAGCTAAAATTCTTATCATGATTATTATCATTGAAAGAGGATAGCATTGCAACAAATTGATAGGGCTGTTTTCTTTGTTTCTTCAGCTTTATTAGTACTTACAACATCTGAGAACAGATATAAATGTAGACATGAAATGTTAATGACCGTAAAATTTTCCTGTCAAAACATTCAGAATTTTTCTATTCCTGAAAAAATTATTTTGAATTTATGCAGAAGTACAACTGATTTGAAATAGATCTCAGATGAATAGATATAAAGTAATATCTAAATGTCATGTAGTATTGTTATTTCTGATATTTATTAACTCTGATAAGCAAAATCTACAAGTGTTTACAAAGAGATGTCTTCTCCAAAAACATCAAGGCAAGCTGTCTTCAATATTTGACCTTCTTTCTTTAACTCACTATTTCAGAAAATATGAGAAGAAATTAATTCACTGCAATTTTTAAGTGATGCTAGGAAGAGGTGTCATACAAGGCATTTTTAAAAATCATAGTTTTCCTAAAAGATAGCATATTTCTCCTAAACTGAATATAGCAGCAAAGTTAAAGATGAAAGTTATGCTGTATATTAGAGAATATGAAACAAAACTGCTCTTGGATACAGAGTTCACCCTATGGAGACAGTGGTTACTAACAACTAGTAATATCAGGGAAATATTTGATAACAGTCCTGACAAACATGGAAGAGGATGCAGTGAAAAGGGTACACTTAGGCACATATGGTGGGAACTGCCCCCTATTCAGGGCTTCTGGAAATTGATATGCTCCCAGATTGACAAAATTGCAGGGTGCGATCTCCCTCTGGAGTCCAGGGGGTTTCCTCTGGGAGAGCCTGGCGCTAGGACATATGTGTCGAGACACTTGCAAAGGAGAAGCTGAATGGACAAGAGTGATACAAACTGTCTGATGGTCACAGTAAGTGAGACATTCTTCATCTTTCAAAGGGTGGGGGCATTCTGCACGGAGAAAATTAGCAGATCATGTCATTGTAAACGGTCACTGGAGAGCACTGGCGTCCCCAGAATGAGGCTCTGCCACTAACACTACTAGAAACCACCTTTACTCCTACTGATGACTCTGAACTATACACTCACATGCTACAAGAGAATTTTTAGAGTAATGTTAGGGAAGGTGGATTGAAATATACGAAAGCAGATTAATGAAGGGCTATGTTGTTCAATGTTCTCTGTTATTCTCAAAAGGAAATTCTGAAGGTAAAAATAATGCCATTCAAGATCCTTCATGGCAAAGTTTAGCTGTTTTTACAAAAAAGAAAAAACGACAGTTGTCATTTTGGCAACCAAGCAGTGTTAACTTTAAAAGAAAGTTATATATGCCTTTGTACATATATATATATATATATACATATATATATATATGATTCATATGTTACTCACTGAACAACGACTGCTATAAGAAATTCCACAGAAATCCAAATGTTTTGTGAAATTTTGTGGAAATGACAGTATTTCCAGAGACATCTCATTCTCAACAGAAAGGGGTTATGGGCAAACTAACAGAGCCAGAAAAAAGGAAATGCCAAAACAAACAAAAATTCAACTAAAGAGAAGTGCTGTCTAAACCTTAGGCGTAGAGAAAATACCATCAAAGACGCAAACCTGTCAGTTATGCTTTACTATATCTGACAACACAGTAAAAAGCTGGACTTTCTTGCTTCATTTTCCACTACCTCAATCACAATAGAGTCTTAAGGCATTTAACTATAAATATATATATATATACATATAAGATATGTGTATGTATACATATATACACACATAAATATATATACATACATATATAACATTTTTAAATATAGAATCTGTTTTAAATTTACAAAATATTAAAATTCATTTTTCTCAGAATGGTTGGAACATAAGCTACTCTGATTAAGTAAATATTATATTTGGCTTAACTGAGATTTATTATATATAATGTGTGATGTATCCAATTTCAAAGACTGTGAATATGGTAAATAAACACAATATACTCATATCCTAAATATCTTTAATCCTTTTAATTTGAATAATTTAGAATATGCTTGAAAGTCTTCCAGTAAATATGTTATTAGAATAATTAATATTTTAAATACTAATTTAAATTAATATACTATTAATAAAGATCAAATCAGGATGCTATTTAGAGTTTAAAATCCTAATTAACAAAGTGAGAATATTTTCTTATTTGAAGCATGGCTGTATTATTTATCTTTATATTTGAAATTGGTTTATATATAAGTTTTGTTGTTAAGAGATTGCCTGGTTTCAGATTGTTCAAAGTTTTGTTTTTAATAATTTATCTTCTTGTTTTTGACCATTTATTGCCTCATCACAACTCTAATACAGAAGAGTCAGGATTTTTTTCAAAAGAAAAACAATACATATAATAATATTTGCAATATATAGCATGTATAGGGTTTACTATATTCCCCATTTACAGACAAAAAAATTTGGTTTTGGGGATTTTAAATGAGTTGTTCAGATGCACAGAGCTAATAAGTGGTGGTTGCTGTTGTTCAGTTGCTCAGTTGTGTCCGACTCTTTGAGACCCTATGGATGCAGCATGCCAGGCTTCCCTTTCCTTCACCACCTCCCAGAGCTTGCTCAGACTCATGTCCATTGAGTGAGTGATGCCATCCAACCATCTCATCTTCTGTCGTCCCCTTCTCCTACTGCCTTCAATCTTTCCCAGCATTAGGGTCTTTTCCAATGAGTCAGTTCTTTGCATCAGGTGCATCAGCAGCTTCAGCTTCAGCATCAGTCCTTACAATGAATGTTCAGGACTGATTTCATTTAGGATGGACTGGTTTGATCTCTTGCAGTCCAAGGAACTCTCAAGAGTCTTCTCCAACATCACAGTTCAAAATCATCAATTCTTCGGCATTCAGCCTTCTTTATGGTCCAACTCTCACATCTTTACTTGGCGACTGGAAAAACCATAGTTTTGATTAAATGGTCCTTTGTCAGTGAAGTACTTGTCCTGGCTTTTTAATATGCTGTCTAGGTTTGTCAAAGCTTTTCTTCCAAGGAGCAAGCATCTTTTAATTTCATGGCTGCAGTAACTGCCCACTGTGATTTTGGAGCCCCAAAAGATAAAGTCTCTCACTGTTTCCATCATTTCCCCAACTATTTGCCATGAAGTGATGGGACCAGTTGCCATGATCTTCATTTTTTGAATGTTGACTTTTAAGCCTGCTTTTTCACTCATCTCTTTCACATTCATCAAGAGACTCTTTAGTTCCTCTTTGTTTTCTGCCATAAGGGTGGTGTCATCTGCATATCTGAGGTTATTGATACTTCTCCTAGCAGTCTTGTTTCCAGCTTGAGAGTCATCCAGCCTGGCATTTCACATGATGTACTCTGCATAGAAGTTAAGCAGGGTGACAATATGCAGCCCTGACATACTCCTTTCTCAGTTTTGAACCAGTACATTGTTCATGTCCAGTTCTAACTGTTGCTTCTTGACCTTCATACAGATTTCTTAGGAGGTAGGTAAGGTGGTCTGGTAGTCCTATCTCTTTAAGAATTTTCCACGGTTTGTTGGTGTGTTATGATCCACACATCAAAGGCTTTAGCATAGTCAATGAAACACAAATAGATGTTTTTCTGGAATTCTCTTGCTTTTTTCTATGATCCAACGGATTTTGGCAATTTGATCTCTGGTTCCTCTGCCTTTTCTAAATCTAGCTTGTACATTTGGAAGTTCTTAGCTCATGTACTGTTGAAGCCTAGCTTGGAGAATTTTGAGCATTACTTTACTAGCATGTGAAATAAGTGCAATTGAGGTGTAAGTCTGAACATTCTTTGGCATTGCCCTTCTTTGGGATTGGAATTTTTGGAAACAGACCTTTTCCAGTTCTGTGGCCACTGCTGAATTTTCCAAATTTGCTGGCATAGTGAATGCAGCACTTTTATTAGCATCATCTTTTAGAATTTGAAAACACTCAGCTGGAATTCCATCACCTCCACTAGCTTTGTTCATAGTGATGTTTTCTAAGGCCCACTTGACTTCGCATTCCAAGATGTCTGGCTCTAGGTGAGTAATCACACCATCATGATTATCTGTGTCATTAAGATCTTCTTTTTTTATATTCTTCTGTGTATTCCTGCCAATTCTTCTTAATATCTTCTGCTTCTGTTAGGTCAATACCATTTCTGTCCTTTATTGTGCCCACATTTGCACAAAATATTCCCTTGATGTCTCTAATTTTCTTGAAGAGAGCTCTGTCTTTCTCATTCTATTGTTTTCCTCTTTTTCTTTGCATTGTTCACTTAGGAAGGCTTTCTTATCTCTCCTTGCTATTCTTTAGAACACTGCAGGCAGATGGGTATATCTTTCCTTCTCTTCTTTGCCTTTTGCTTTTCTTCTTTTCTCAGCTATTTGTAAGGCCTCATCAAACAACCATTTTACTTTTTTCCATTTCTTTCCCTTGGGGATGGTTTTGATCACTGCCTCCTGTACAATGTTATGAAGCTCTGTCCATAGTTCTTCAGGCACTCTATCAGATCTAATCCCTCAATCTATTTGTCAGTTCCACTGTATAATTGTAAGGGATTTGATTTAGATCAAACCTGAATGGCCTAGTGGTTTTCCATACTTTCTTCAATTTATGTCTGAATTTTGCAATAAGGAGTTCATGATCTGAACCACAGTCAGCTCCAGGTCTTTTTTTTTTTTTGCTGACAGTATAGTGCTTCTCCATCTTCAGCTGCAAAGAATATAATCAATCTGATTTCAGTGATGATTATCTGCTGATGTCCATGAGTAGAGTCATCTCTTGTGTTGTTGGAAGAGGTTGTTTGGTATGACTAGTGCATTCTCTTGGCAAAACTCTTTGCGGTAGATTCCTAAAGTACCAGGACTGATTGAAAACACAACTTTTTGGTCCGGTAAAATGGGCCAGTACACAGTTTTGTATTAAGTTTCAAAGTCAGAAAAATTACTGTGACGTTTACTTCAAATGGGGTTCTCTAAATAGAATGAAATGTTTCTGCCTGAGGAACATTTCCAGAGACCTGCCTTTCCAGCCTGAATGGGTGATGGCCCAAACAAAAGAGCTAAGGCACAGTGACAGGAACGTGCCAGAGTGAAGCAGGATTTGATCCAGGTTTTCTGCCTCCAGAGATATTTCTGTAAGGCTTTTAATACTATTCACTTTTGCCAGTTACTAGAAGTGGTGTTGAAGTGGTTCATAAAAAATTCTTTACACTACCAATTAAATGTGTATTTGTGAACTCTTCTCTCAATTAGAAACCATCATTTCTTTCATATCACAGACTATTGGCAATCAGCTATAATTTTACCCAAACTAATGAGGGAATTTATTTATATAATTTTAATAACAATCTGCTAATCCAGTCAAATTAAATTTTGGTATACAATGTGTTATTTTCATAAATATAAAATTCTATAAGTTTTTTTTAATGATTTTTTTTTTTAGGAAAGAAAGACATATAGTTTATTTATTTATTTATTTTTTCCATTTATTTTTATTAGTTGGAGGCTAATTACTTTACATCATTGCAGTGGTTTTTGTCATACACTGAAATGAATTAGCCATGGATTTACATGTATTCCCCATCCCGGTCCCCCCTCCCACCTCCCTCTCCACCCGATCCCTCTGGGTCTTCCCAGTGTACCAGGCCCGAGCACTTGTCTCATGCACCCAACCTGGGCTGATGATCTGTTTCACCCTAGATAATATACATGTTTCAATGCTGTTCTCTTGAAACATCCCACCCTCGCCTTCTCCCAGAGTCCACAAGTCTGTTCTATACATCTGAGTCTCTTTTTCTGTTTTGCATATAGGGTTATCATTACCATCTTTCTAACTTCCATATATATGTTATTATACTGTAATGGTCTTTATCTTTTTGGCTTACTTCACTCTGTATAATGGGCTCCAGTTTCATCCATCTCATTAGAACTGATTCAAATGAATTCTTTTTAATGGCAAAAGATCTAAATGTAAGACCAGAAACTATAAAACTCCTAGCGGAGGACATAGACATATAGTTTTTAAGTAGTGTTTCCAAGTGGCTCAATATTAACTAATGAGAATAAGTTCTAACTATTATATTAATTGATGGAATATAAAGGATACTTGTAATGGCCTTAAAAGTGTTTCATTCTCTTAGATAACTATTTCTGTAAAATAATTATATTATCAGTTTACTCTATATACTTGTTTAACATAATTCACATACAGGAAGCCCAAGCTTAGTTTATTATGAATTCCTTTAAGTGCCACATAATAGGGATTCAAATTAGCATTTTCTTTTAGGTAGCCTAACATAAATAAGCATATAATACATACTGAGAAAGATTTGTAATTCTTTAGTGTTTAGAAGAAAGAAACTCAATCAAACATTTTATAAAGATGCCCCTGAATAATTATAATGAAGTAATAACTGACCTTAGCCATGTACTAAACTGTGACATCTTGAATTCAGTTGCCAATATAAACTACAATTACCAAATCACTCGATGGTTTAGAAAATCAAACCATATTCTTTACAGCTATTCTCCTGGCTTGGCATTACCTTCTAAATTTCAGACTTACCCAGGTCTGCTGTGGTGTAGCAACAGCCTACATTTATTGACAAGCAAATATTTTCTGTTCTGTTGCCACAAAGGAAGGATCACTCAGACTGGGAGGCCAGATTAAAAATTGAAATCCTGTCAAATGTCCAATTCTCAGCATGACTTATTATTTTGTATTGTCATTTTCTGTACCCACAGAGTTAAGTCTTGTTAATTTTAGCACATTTAAAAGAATCCTAAATCATGGGTTTAAAACTAATGGAGCTGAACAGACATTTATTTATCCTGTGAAGCAGGCCAATAAACAATTTTATGTTTCCAAATGCTAATTTGGAAGTTTGAAAGTTGAAGAATGTATTGCTAATTTTAAGTAAAATGGATTACTTCAAGTAGGCAGGAAAACAAACATGGGCATGCTGAAAAAAATATTCCCGAGTAATCCATCTGATGCCCTCTTTTACTGACAAAACAAAACAGAAAACAGAAGAATTCAGTTCTTCAGTTGCTGTTTTATGTGCCAGGTCTTGGGCAGGGTGAGAAAAAGCCATGAACCTATGTGCACTGCCTCAGTTCTTTTCTGAAGCCAATGTATATCTAAAAACATTAGTTTGAATCAATGGTCCAAAAGTTGATCACGATTCACCTGGCTCAGTGAACAAGCCCACTGTTTATCATTTTCTTTTTTCTATTGTTCATTTCAGTCGTTAATATATTAAGGTTAAAAAAAGAAAGTGAACACTGATTCCCTTAAATGGAGTTCTCAGAAAGTCAAGAATTTACCAAGTCAGGCACATTTTCAGTCTTCATAAAGAAAGCTTTAATTTACAATCACTGTGAAATCCCATGATACACTAAAATAGTACATTGTCAAAAGTACCAAACTATTGGGAAAAAGATGTTAATGTGATAATATTTCTAATTTTAGTCTATCCCTATATTACAGTCCTATAGCACCTTTCCTCTAAGGAGATCAGGATGCTTTATATTTAGAAAAAGATGGAAATGCAAATCAAAGTGAAATTTCCCCCAGAATTACATTGAAAAGATTAAGAGTCATAGAAAAAGAGATAAAGGGTATAAGGAAAAAGAAGCAGCACAAGCAATAGGAATCCATACAAGTCCTGGCAAGTTGTCTGCCTTATGTTTTTACTGCTGCCTTCTTCAAATTTAACAGCAAGGATAGACTACACATGCTGTTCAAGGTATACCTCATGTCTGGTCCAGTCTAATGTGTCTTCATATTACACTATAATTTTACTATTTCTATCATTCCCCAGGATCATTAAAGCTGAGTTCGTAATTGACCTTGGAGAACTATATAATATGGAGGTTTGTCTTATGAGTTTCACTCTGCACATGTGATACAGTGGGTAGAAGTGCCACTCAGGAAGTACTTCGCAGCTATTACAGCACCTTTATATCTTATTTGTGTATTTTTTAGAATTTATAAGACTTAACCCAGAATTTCATTCTATTTGGGCAAAAGATCCAGGGAGAAACTACCAGTAATTCAGAAACACTTAAACATAAATTTCATTCTCACTTATCCATGCTATCTATATATAGCCATGGAATATGTATTCATATGGCCTGTGTCCAAATCATGTTACATTACTATCTGACATACCTTGGGCAAGTTATTTTACCTTTCTGTGTCCCAGTTTCTTCATCCCTTAAAATGAGCAGAAAACATTTCCTATGTCATAGGAAAATTATGGGAACCATGGCTCTGCTATAGGACTCTCCTTATATAGTGTTAGCATAAACCCTGACACAAGTAAGAGTTTACAGGTTCAACCGTTATGTTGAACAGATCTTGATTACTGCAAAGTTTCTTTAACATTGACCTATATAGGCTAGTGCACACATACAGTCAAGAAATAAATATAAAAACAGTACCCGTGTGCTAAGTTGCTTTGGTCATGTTCAACTCTTTGCAACCTTATGGACTGCAGCCCTCCAGGTCCCTCTGTCCATGGGATTCTCCAGGCAAGATTACCCAGAGTGGGTTGCCATGTCCTCCTCCAGAGGATCTTCCTGACCCAGGGATCAAAACTGCATCTCTTATGTCTCCTGCATTGGCAGGCAAGTTCTTTACTGCTAGCACCACCTAGGATAACAATGTTCATTTCTATCTTTTACTCACTTCAGTTCAGTTCAGTCCCTCGGTCGTGTCTAACTCTTTGCGATCCCATGGGCTGTAGCCTGCCAGGCTTCCCTGTCTATAACCAACTCGCAGAGCTTTCCCAAACTCAAGTCCATTAAGTTGGTGATGCCATCCAACCATCTCACTCTCTGTCACCCCTTTCTCTTCCTGACTTCAATATTTCCCAGTATCAGGGTCTTTTCCAGTGATTCAGTTTTTTGCATCAGGTGGCCAAAGTATTAGAGCTTCAGCTTCAGCATCAGTCCCTCCAGTGAACATTATTTACTCAGTAACTTTGTGTAATACTCTGGAGTAAGGCACAGTTTCATCTGATTGTCACAAAACTAATACCTAAACCCGTGCTATGTTTCTTCAGAGGAGCTACATATATTAAAATATTGAGAATTGTATCAGCTTGATACTTTAGGATAACTAGGAAATTTTGATCTAGTTTCTTGAAAGAACTGGGTAATTCTGCCAGTGGCCTAGAGAACTACATCATATGTTTCTGCTATGAGAGCCCACTAGAGTCAAAGCTGAGAGCATGAGGCTCGTAACTAAGTCTAGTGACCCTGGGAAGCAAATAGAAAGTGCTAAGATTTGAGGTTTGGTCCTATACTCTGCAACCAAACTGATGAGGCTGATATCAGATAAAAATATTAATAGAACCTCCATTTCATAGCACAGTAAATTTTCTATTTTTGATTCTTATTGTAAATAATAAACATAGTTATGAGACCAAGATTTATCTTTTCCATTTCTTAGTTATACTGATTCCAAGGAGTAGACTTGAGCTAATTCACAGAATATGTTCCATGGGAAGGTATCAAATTGCTCAAACAGGTAAAGAACACTTATGAACATTCAGGCATTCACTCAACTTCCACAAATCCCTAATGAACCAGAAGTTTTATAGGCAATAAAAATTATTAAGCAGTATTTATAAACATATATCTTCTATTGGAAAATATAAATAGTTGTATTTTTACTACCTGGCTAGATGCTATGATTTAAAACCTAGACCACTCTCTCCTAGTTCTGTTTTTTCTCATTCTATTCATTTATCATTATACCTTCATCTCAAAGACTTTCCCAAGAATAAACGAACATTCTAAATCCTCTAATGGATACTGTCAGTGTGGCTGCCTTCCCAAGTGTGGAGTCAGCACTTCAAGACCCAGCACTTGTCTCCATTGATTGGTAAGTGATACCACTTTTCTGGGTTCATGGTCAGAGACGTAGGAACAGACAGTGCAGCTATACCATGGAGCTTTACACACACACACACACACACACACACAACTGCAATTAGACTTCCTTTTTAAAATAGGAAAAGCAATCTAATAAAAATTAAAGAACTGTAAAATATTTTACATATATTACAGTTTCACAAACACAGGAACAACAGAGTTTTTCTATCCTTGATTCTAGCATCTTATACCAATCATTCATTCATACATTCAGTCAAAAACTTCAGGGCTTATCAGGTACTGTGCTCAGTGGGTGCTCCAGGAGCATCAAGCCCAATGGGGGATATCTTTAAAAGGGCAACAAAATGTGTTGTGTGCTAAACTAAGTGCTTGTAGTGCATAGGTCTGAATAATTAACTCCATTGAGGGAAGCCCCTGAAAACTTCCCAAGAGAAGTGACATTTGTGCTAAGCCCTAAAAGATCGATCGGCACGAGTTAGCCAGGGGAGAGTACAGCATGAACATAGTCCCTGAGCTGTGAAGTGCTTGGTTTGCGGGGTGCCTGAGACCGGACACTGACAGGAAAGAGTGGGAAGTAGCCCAAGTGATCAGAGATGAGACCAGATAGGCAGATGAAGGTCAATTTTACACACCATATATGAAGAACTACAGTACTTAGAAGATAACCTATAGATATCTCATAACCGCCAGACATTTTTAAATTTGAGAATGACAAGATTACCATCGATGTTTGAAAGGCAGTAATTCTGGGGGTTCCTGGAGAATGGGTTGGAGTGGAGGGTGAGGCTCTGGTGATTGGATTCAACAATGTTAAATGAGATCAAGAAAGAAAAGTTTAGAGTCCTCGAATGAGACTGTAGCAGAGACAGTTTGGTCACATATTGAATATTTGAAAGATAATAATTCACATGACTATTGATTACCATTATAAAGAGATTTACCACTTGAGAGAAATTAAAGACGTGTATAAAATACTTGGTGAATCTATGTTTTATTTTAACTTTACTGCTTCATATTGAAATGTAATTTATTCTTACTTTTCTATAACCTCACCTTTTACTTATTTCTAGATATACAGCAATTACATTTCTGGATATACCATTATATTTTAATGCATACTTTTTATAGCATTTGATATGGTAGGCCACTTTCTCTCCTGTAACTCCACTCTTCTTCAGCTTCCACATTATTGTCTTTCAAGGTTATTATCCTACTTCTCTGACAATGTTCTCTTCAGGTTTCATGTTGCTTCTCATCTTTATCTCTCTCCTCAAATGCTGGTTTTTTCATGGCTCTGTATTTCTACCCCAGCCCCTTCTTGTCCATCAAACCACTTCGTTCACTTCTATGTTACTAATCACAACATACCTGCTGATGACTCCAATTAGTCATCTAGTCAACAAACACTTTCTAAGCATCTATGCTATTCTAGGCCCTATCCTACATGCTGAGATTTTGTAACAAGTATATCCAGTCTCCTTCCACAAGAAAACTTTTATTCACTTTATGAGATGTGGGGAAGGTTCAATAGGAGGATGCAATGAGATGACAGAGGAAAATTATAAATACAATTTTGGAAAGGTACAAGATAAGTAGAAGTTGGGGAGGATAAGAGATACATTTCTGGCAGTAGGGATAAGGGAAAAGTGGAATCACAGTATGCCTTGAATTTCATTCTTTATCAGAATTCAGGATGGAGTATGGCAAGCAATGAAGTTGTAAAGAGGGAAGGATTCAGATGAAGGAGGGTCTTGTAGGACTTGTTAAGGAGCTTAGATTTTTTTTAAGTTTTATTGAAATGTAGCTGAATAATGATTTTGTGTTAGTTTCTATTGTACAGAAAAGTGATTCAGTTACACATGGATATACATATATATTTTTTTTTCATATTCTTTTCCATTAGGGTCTATCACAAGATATTGAATATAGTTCCCTGTGTTATCCAGTATAGTATCCCTGTTGTTTATCCATTCTATATACAATAGTTTGTGTTTGCTCCCAATCCTTACCTGTTTTTCCCTTGGCAACGGCAGGTCTGATCTCTGTATCTGTGAGTCTGTTTCTGTTTCATAGAGATGTTCACTTGTGTCATATTTTAGGTTCAACATGTAAGTGATATCATACGGTATTTATCTTTGTCTTTCTGACTTTCTTTGCTTAGTATCATCATCTCCACTAAGGAGCTTAGCTTTAGTTTATAGGTCATGAGGAGCTATTAAGTGCCAATTACTCCAGCAGCTACATGAAGGGATGATCATAAAGGGACAAGACTAGACTTGGGAATTATTTAGGATGCTGGTTGGTAGTTAATGTGAAAGACAATCAGCCATTGACTTAATAGATCAGTGGTAGTGGATGGAAAGAAGGGGGTTGGTTCAAGAAGTATATAGGAGGTAAAAATCAATAGAACTTAGTGATTAATTTGATGAGACATCAGAGAGAGAGAGGCTCTTCTGGGATGTCTGCTAAGTCTTCTTAATACTCCTGGTGCCATCAATAGCAGAATGCATAGCATCAACAGGAATGGAAGCAAGAAAGATAAGGAGTTCAGTTTTGAACACAGTCAATTTTAAAAGCTGATAAGATATTCATGGGATTCCCTAGTGGCTCAGATGGTAAAGAATCTCCAGTATTCTTGCCTGGAGAATTCCATGGACAGAGGAGCCTGCCAAGCTACAGTCCATAGTGTCACAAAGAAAAGGGCACAACTGTGCGACTAACACACACTCACACACACAAGATACTCAGAGAAAATCTAACACTTCAGTCATATAAACTTAGAAATTTTAGAAAAGTCTAATGTGGACATAGAATTTATTATGTGGTCTAAGTGCTCTGTGTATATTAGCTCAACTTATTCCTCTCTACAACCTTATAAGTACTAACATTATTGCCATTTCACACTATCTTGCAAAAGATAGTAGGTATTAGAAACAGGATTTGAACTCTGGTTTTAGCATCTGTTTTCTTAACTACTTCACACTACTGGTTCTCATATATTTGCAATAAATGAGTCCATGAGAAGGAATGTCATCAGCCAAGTACAAAGAGATGATATCAGCAAGTCCAAGGCAGAACCCCATGAAACACCCCAGTATACATGGGAATGGAGGTAGAAAGGGGGAGGCTAGGAAGAAGAAAGACATAGAATAGGACTAAAGAGTATAGGAATCTGGAGACTGCCTTGATATGAAAGGTACATGGTTTCCAAAGGAAGGAGTCAGCAGTGGTGCCAAAGCTATATGGCTTTAGATCTATCCCTTATCACAGCTTCAATTACACATTAAAATTCCCTCAGGATCTCTCCACCTGCATTGTACCATTGCATCCCATACTCCAGAAGAGGGTTTCCTAACCTCTACACTCGGAGAAGGCAGTGGCACCCCACTCCAGTACTCTTGCCTGGAAAATCCCATGGACGGAGGAGCCTGGTGGGCTGCAGTCCATGGGGTCGCAGAGTCGGACATGACTGAGCAATTTCACTTTTCACTTTCATGCATTGGAGAAGGAAATGGCAACCTACTCCAGTGTTCTTGCCTGGAGAATCCCAGGGACGGCAGAGCCTGGTGGGCTGACGTCTATGAGGTCACACAGAGTTGGACACGACTGAAGCAACTTAGCAGCAGCAGCAACCTCTACGCTATCGACATCTTGGACTATGGGGATAATTCTTTCTGTTCCTTGGGATTGTCTGTGTTGTAGGATATTTAGCAATAGCACTGGGTCCTTCCAGTGCACATTCGTAGCACCCATACCCTGAGCTGCAACAATCCCAAATGTCACGAGATAGTGCCATATATTCCCTGCCCAGCTGAAAACCATTGCTCCAGGCTCATGTAGATAAGTTGCAATTCCCTGAACATAGCTTTGTATATGTTATTCTCTGGAGTGGAGGTCTCACCTTTCTGCCGAGACGCCTCCTGATCAACTATCTGTATGCAGGTTGAGCGTCACCCTGCCTGTGAAGTCCTCCTTTGGGCTGCCACAGCGCTTGTCATACACTTTTATACTAAACTGGCATTTTATCATAGTTCTTTCTTCGAATTTGTTTTCTGTACCTAGCTCTTGCAAGTTTCTTGTGGCCTGGCACATAGAGGTTGTTCAATAATATTTGTTTAAATAAATGAATGAAAGAAAATATTTGTTTTTTTACAAATGTGATTTTTTTTTAATTTTAAAATTAATTAAATTATTTATGTTGGCTGCACTGGATCTTCATTGCTGTGCCTGGGCTTTCTCTAGTTGCAGCGAGCAGGGGCTACTCTCTAGTTGCAGTGTGTGGGCTTTTCATTGCAGCGGCTTCTCCTATTGCGGAGACTGGGCTCTAGGGAGCAAGGGCTTCAGTTGTTGTGGCACATGGGCTTAGCTGCCCCGCAGCATGTAGAATCTTCCTGGACTAAGGATCAAACCAGTAGCCCCTGCATTGGCAGGTGGATTTTTCACCACTGGACCACCTGGAAAGTCTTACAAATATGATATTAATATTTATTATTAAAGTTTTAATATTAGAAGCTATCTTTTAGAAGCCAAGAAAGTATTTCTGGTTTCTTGTGTTTTTCTTATTTTTAGTCTATGCTTTATTTTTCTGTCAATTTATTGCTGACTGAGCAACTATCAGTAACTATCCTTATTATTTTACTTTCTTTTAAAATTTATTAATAGTCATAAATCATATAAATAATTATTTATTATAATGATTAATCATAATTGTATTAAGTTTAATAAGAAAAATGTTGAATGTTCTTAAGATTATTATTTTAACTGGAAACTATATATATATATATATATACTATTTTAGAGAATGTGTAAGAAAATATGTGAAGGATTTTCCTGTGACCTTTTCAGTGCTTATAATGTTTTGTAACTATATGTCATTATTTCCCAGAGGACCACACAAATGTTTCAATTAGTATATGCCAACATACCTTTGTGAGACAGGTAAATACGGTCATCTCCATATTGCATTTTAAAAAATAGAATGCAAATTTTTTCCTAGAAAATTCTTGACAGTCTTAAGATTAACACTAGAAATGCCTGTCACCAGACTTGCTCTCATGATGTGAAACTGTTGGAAATATTAGTTGGGATAACTATCCTTGGTGGGCTAGGCTTCAACTCTAGAAACACACTAACACTTGGAATATACCACATGACATGCAGATTAAAGTCAAATCTTGTTTCAACTTCACTGGCAGACTGAGGAATAAAGGTGTCCAACAGAATAGCAAACTTTTTAAAGATAATGAACATTGTGGGAATTATAAACCATTGGAACCCTTTTTAGGACAGTAATTTGTTGCTGTGACATTGAAATTTTAACATACCTTAACCTAGCAATCCTATTTGTGATACAAAGGTAAGAAATCTTTCCTACAGAAAAAGAATCACTTGTATGTGGGACCTACAAACAATGATGTTTATTATAGCATTTTATTTTATAATAGCAAAAATTAGAATCAATCTGAATGGTTATCCATGGGGAATAATTGAATAAATTATGGGATGTCCATAATATTATGCAGTTATTAAAAAGAAAAATAAGTTAGGTTTGTATGCCAGCCTGAAATGTGTTTGTGTTTCATTTTTAAGGAGAAAAAGTGAAATTGTAGACATATGTGCATATGTGATTTAATTTTATAGAAAAGAAGAAAAAATCTCACACATAAACATGTATGTACATATTTGTATTTATGTGTACATTCACATATGCTATACATATATTTGCATACATTTGTATGAGCATGAAGAGATGTGTATGAAAGGAATCATAACTATCCCTACTTTTATTAAGAGAAGAAAAGTTGCCTTAAAGGGGAGTGACTGGGGAGACTGGATATATATAGTTTGACTTGCTACAGTAAGCAAGTATCTTTCACAATTTGAGAAAGGCTATTCGATACAAAGTTTGAAAAAATAAAAGCAAAAACAACAACAAAACCACTACCATCCCTGAGATCAGCTAATACATGACTAAAAATATGCATAAACCAATAAAATTTCAATCACAGGTTAATGGTAACTGTAGCGGTGAGGCAGGGGAAGTTCTATCTTAGCAACAACATATTAGAACAATCTTAAAGAGAAGTTAAGACAATGAATATTTAACGTGGCTCAGGCTGTTCTTTTCATGTGTTCTTTGAATCACATTTCATATTAAGTTAAGGAAACATCAGTTGAAAAATGAAGCTGAAGTTAAATCCACAGAGGTCAGATTTATGGTCAGTAATCTATCAGTCTACAGGTTTTCACCACACAGCA
Organism: Odocoileus virginianus; assembly: GCF_023699985.2. Classification (NCBI taxonomy): domain Eukaryota; kingdom Metazoa; phylum Chordata; class Mammalia; order Artiodactyla; family Cervidae; genus Odocoileus; species Odocoileus virginianus. Next base: position 35,724,031 of record NC_069689.1, on the reverse strand, counting down.
TTTGAGATAGATATCTGGGCATACAGGGGAAAGCTGAGCATGAGGTCAAGGAACCAGCTATTCAGATAGGACTAACAAAGGAGATCATTCTTGAGTAATACAGGACAGTAGGTATTCAAATGCTAAAATCTGTGGTATGGACTTTTAATGTAATGTCAGAATATAGGCAGCTAGTGAAAACAGTCCCAGAGGGCAGCCTGGAGGAGGTAGACAAGAGGTAACACAAATGGGCTGGAGGAAGAAGCAGAAAAAAAAAAAATCAGTGAACACAACAACAGGAAGTAAATTGAGGCTGGAGTGAATAAGAGTAAGGTTAAGGGAGGTGAGGTTTGAAGAAAGGGCTCAGACAGTAAAAATTTGCCTGCAATGCAGGAGACCCAGTTTTAATCACTGGGTCAGGAAGACTGAAGGAAATGGCAACCCACTCCAGTGTTCTTGCCTGGAGAATCCCATGGACAGGGGAGCCGGGTGGGCTACAGTCCGTGGGGTCACAAAGAGTCAGACAGGACTGAGTGACTAACACACAGAGAAGCACAACTGGAGGAGAGCAACAGGTGTGCTAGAAGATTACAGCGGGCCTGGGAGGCCAGGTACAAGGGCTCGACTTTGATGAGAGAGAAAACTAGGAATCTCTAAAGGTTTGCTGAAGAGGAGAGCAATATGGGGTGGAAAGAGGAGTTGTCTGGCTATGTCCTAATGGAGGAGAAGACGAGGAAGGCGTTCTGTTGAAGCATTCCTAGAAGAGAAAGTAAAGGCTCAACCTAGGCATGCTGCTGCTGCTGCTGCTAAGTTGCTTTAGTTGTGTCCGACTCTGTGCGACCCCATAGACAGCAGCAGCCCACCAGGCTCCCCTGTCCCCAGGATTCTCCAGGCAAAAATACTGGAGTGGGTTGCCATTTCCTTCTCCAATGCATGCATGCATGCTAAGTCGCTTCAGTCATGTCCAACTCTGTGCAACCCCATGGACAGCAGCCCACCAGGCTCCTCTGTCCACAGGATTCTTCAGGCAAGAACACTAGAGTGGGTGGCCATTTCCTTCTCCACAGCCTACCCATAGGCTGCTTCACTGTGGGATTTCTAAGAAAATAACCATATTGTAACTCCCTCAGGATTTCCCACCCCTTTGTATCACTAGAGACTAGATTGTGTTATTCAGAGAAAAGGATACCTTAAATGCATACTGAAAAAGAAAATAAAAGGAAATGAGATGCATTTTAAGGAAAAAGTTGATGGGACCTGATAAATGGGTGTAAGCAGTGACAGAAAAACTAATCAAATATGACTCCAAGATTTCAACCTTTGATAATAAAATACTAGCAGTGTCCCTGAAAAAGAGGAGGAAATATAAAGAAAATAGTTTGGGGAAAATTCATTAAGTTTCTATTATATAAGTCAAATTTTTCTAAGCAGCAATTTGAACAGTACTACTATTGCGACACCATAACATCTTTATCTGACTTTAAATCCAAAGGGAAGATATAATTCCTTGGAAAAAAAAGGCAGAGGAGCTACCAATGCACACACTTCTAAAATATATCAACAAACATGAGTTGAGGATGACTCTGCCCCAGGGGATATCCAGGCACTTGGGAGAGAAGGATAAACAAGATGGCATATTTGCCCTCAAGGTGTTCACTAATCCAAGTATAAGACTGACATCGTTTTGAAGATTGTTTCTTTCTGAAAAGTGCTGAGTTCAACAGTGATATCAGGAAACTGCTGGGCATTGGACGGAACCGGGCAAAATACTTCAGAGGAGATGTTATTTGAACTCGGTATCAATGTCACAGCATAAAAAGACAGTTGGAGGAGAAAAGAGGAGGAAAAGAACATTTACAGATGTGTGATGCACTCATGGTACCACCTGCCAGTTATGTTTTCCCAAAAAAGACATTTCTGCATACCTACTACTTCAGAGCAGTAGACATGCTCCTTTTGGTGACTACCTCTACCAAGAACAAAAGAGTTCTCCACGCATTTGAAATCAAGGCATTTGAAGTTTTCAGTTGTCTGGAATGCTGCATATAAAAACTGGGAGTATAAAAACCAACACCCCACCACTTAAACTGAATCACAGAGCATACGGCACTAAGAAAGAGAAAAGATTAATGAGATGGGCCCATAAAACAGAGATGCAAGGTGAAAAAAGACTCTCCACAGTGTTCAAGGGCCCTGTTAACCTTGGGTTCTTTTAGCTATTTCTTTTTACTTATGATGGGCTTCTCTGGTAGCTCAGATGGTGAAGAATGTGCCTGCAATGCAAGAAACTTGGGTTTAATCTGTGGGTTGGGAAGATCCCCTGGAGAAGAGAATGGCTACCTTCTCCAGAAGTCTGCCAGAGAATTCCACAGACAGAGGAGCCTGGCAGGCTACAGTCCCTGGGATCTCAAAGAGTCAGATACGACAGAACAACTGACTTAATGATAATTTCCTTTCTCTTTCCTTCATCTTTTTTTCCTTTTTCTTTCATTAAACTCAAAATTTGTTATAAATAAGGAAGTCAAACTATATAAATGCCTAATACACTTACGCAACTCTAGTGAGTTTACATAAATCACCTCTCTGAATTTCTCTCAATATTCCTTCCAAGTGTATATTATTATGCCCATTTTACAACTGAAGAAATTAAGGCTCAGACTCTTGCAGGGCTATTAGCAACTAGTAAGTGGTAGACCTGGTATTCTGAACCAGATTTTGTTCCAAGATCAGTTTTTTTCTCCATCACATTGCATTCCATAAAGAGAACTGCATGTATAAAAGCTCACAGAGGCTTGAAAGGGCAGTGGATGTTTTGAAACCCTGCATCCCTTCCTTATAGCTGGGGAAAGGCGCTCATAAGGAGAAAGCTTTATTTAAAAAAAAAAGCTTGAGAGTAGGTTAAGATGAGCTCCTGAAGAACCTGCTATGCTGGAGAAATTTGAATCTGATTTAGTTACATTGAAGAGTATTTGTTCTCTTCTCTAGTAAGCTTTTTTAAAGCTAAGGCAGATGCTATCAGATTTTGTTTAAGAAAGGCAGTCATGGCAACATTAAGGATAGATCAAAGAAGGAAAAAAAATAGCTGAGGATCTCCTGTGATAATCTACAGGAAAGATGGTAAAGTCTTGATCTAAGGTAGAAGGGAAATGAGGTTAGATTTCAGAGATATATCAAATAGGATGTCCAGGTCTCAGACCACTTTGTAGATGGAAGAGATTGAAGAGTTCAAGGTGATTTCATATTGTTATAGTGGAGATTCCCATGACAGGATAAACTTTGAGTTAAAAAAAGAATGGCAGAATTGGTAATAAATCCCAGAGCTGTTACGTTTTAAAAATGGATCCTTTGTGCTACTATCTGCATCATGCAGGCATTATACTCTATGTCATTGGGTTTAAACTCTCTCTGAGCCTCAAAAGACAATAAACATGGAACATAGTAATTTGAACATTTTGTAGTTACCAAATTTATTAAAATACAGGTACATCATATTTTAAGTCTAAACCTAATATTGGTAATTGATTTTGATTTCTTCCTTGGCTGATGGCTTTGGATCAAGGTTCTTCAGAATAATGAAAGAGTTCTGTTTGGGAAACAAAAGTTGTTTAGAACTGAAATGAGGGGGAAAACTCTCTTCTATTTGAAGCCTGATGTATTATTCCCCAAGGCAGTCTCCTGAATGAATCTTTTTCCTTTGTTGTATAAGAGCCTTCAAAAGCAGTGAAGAACATTCATTTTTCTACTTGATTTTGTTACTTTGCCAGGAATAGCACAGGGGTCCTTTTAGCAAGTGAGACTAAGGGCACTAAAATGGTTGGAAATCACTGAAAACAGTAGCAGGTTTATTTGAGCAAAATCGGCAGGGTGGTGTAATATACATTTTTAAAAATGCATTTTCATTAAAATTAAAAATGAGCTTCCAAACAAACTCTGGAAAGGGTTCCAAATACAGCCTTACAAACCCAAAATGAAATCAATAAAAAGAAACCAGCCAAGCAGCAAGTTGAGAAAACACCAATTAGAGATTTTAACAAACAGAGAAGCTCACTGTGGGGTATAGTTTTTAAATCAGACAAGAGAAATTTCAGCTTTTTTCTCCACCTCGGCACTGCTCTACTGAGCTCTCTCTGGAACTGAAATTGATGGGATTCAGAATGCTCCCCAGGAAGAAACCACAAACAAGCGGGTGCTTTCAGCATTATATCTGAGCAGATGAAAGCAAATATTATTCTGATAGCTTTTCATTTTGCCCTCCAAGGAGCTATGCATTATTATCCATGACTAGGGATTTTAATAGTCAAACTACCACAGATTTGTCAAACACTCAATTTCTGCCCGGTTTCAGAGTACAGCTTCTGCCCATGGAGGTTAACTCAGGTCTCTCTAGCCAAGGAATTTTTTGAAGCAAGTCAAACTCTGATAGTCTGTCCTAGCCCGCATGCCTCCATGGACAACCTGACATCAAACTGGCCAGTGGATAAGGTACATCTTCCATACACCTCCCACCCAACTATCTATCATGGAGCTGGAGTGCCCGCTCTTCTGCTTCTCCCTGGCTGGCTCTCTTCTAGGATGATTTGCCCTTCTTCTATTAAAGCTGCCTTGTCTTATTCTCATATTCTTAGGAATAAGCTTTGTGCCCTTCCCAGATGAGACAATATAGATTGTCATAAATATCACCCTGTCAGTGTTCAGGGGTTCAACACTTTTATGTCATCAGTTCTACTTATCAAAGAGGCACTCACAGAACCCAATGAATATTAAAGCAATTTCTATGTGCGGATATTGTATTTGACTACTTCTACTTGTTGAAATCTATCTATATTTGCATGTATTGTAATTGTTCAGTCACTAAAACATGTCTGACTTACCACATGTATACCATATAATTTGGTTATTTCTTATTTTTATTGTCTATCTCCCTTACCAAAATACAAGTTCTCTAAAGATTGGAATCTTTGTCTAACTTTGCTGGTCAGTCTGTAAGTACATGCATGTATATAGTAGATGATCAATAAACACTTTGCTAAAGTATGAACACTATACAGTTATTTCAAAATAGTGCATTATATTTTCCATTTCTAATAAATGTTGCAAACATATAAATAAACATACTTATAACATTTTAATTATGAGTTTCTAAGTTGAGCACATAAGGACATGAATTGTTTTATTTTTTTGGTGGACAATGGTTAGGTGGTGCTAGTGGTAAAGAACCCATCTGCCAATGCAGGAGATGTAAGAGACGTGGGTTTGATCCCTGGGTTGGGAAGATCCCTTGGAGGAGGGCATGGCAACCCACTCCAGTATTCTTGCCTGGAAAATCCCACGGTCAGGGGAGCCTGATGGGCTATGGTACAAAGGATCGCAAAGAGTGGGACCCAACTGAAGCGACTTTGGATACACACACACACAGTTAAAGAAATGTTGAGACTGTTTAATAAAAGAAGATTTCTATGTGTTGAATGCCTTGGTTTGGTAACAACATTTAATGAATATCATTCTTCTTTTGTGTATTTGAGGTATAAGCTGAGCAAACCATATCTCAGAAATATCAATGTTGGGTAGTGAAGACTAGCTTGGAAACAAAAGAACACACTACACATTGATAAGCGTAGTAGATTTGTATAAGCAGCAGCAGTAACAAGCAAGAGAGTGATCCCACAAAGAGACACTGCTGAGGTTAGAACATGATCCAGGCACTTTCAGAGTAACTCTTTAGAACAGGAAGCATATGTGAGGATCTGAAATTGTGTCTCTTTTATCCTACAAAGAAGATGTAAACACAAAGGCCCTTCCACCATTCTGAGTGTTCCAGCTTCGTTTAGGCCTGACTTTGGACAGAAACACATGAACAACTTGGGGCTAACGTGCAGGTCAGGACACGGTACCGCAGGTGAAGGGGAGAAGAAAAGAAACAAGAGGGAAATAACCCTCTTGCCTTTGTAGGGAGCTCAGAGGATGCCATGTTAACACTTCCAAGTGCAGACCCCAGCACTATGATTCTCCTCAAATCTAGGAGCAGAACACGGAGTGAAGGTGCATTGGTAGTTACGTAAGAGATAGAAAGTCCTCACTCTAGCTCTAGGATTGGAGAGTTCTAGTCCACTTCTCACAGGACGGAGAAAACCAACCTAATCCAATCTATCACCTAAACATCAATGTGAACCAAAAGTTAAGCATAAATTGTGTCGGTTTATTCAGTTAGTTAGTTCGAGGTCAAGTTTCGTGCTTGAGTTAAGTTTCTATGGAAATTCTTATTCCATGCTGTTATAAAGAGACAACTCTGTTTCAACAGGCTTTGGATTCTGGTCCAGGCTCCAGCCTGTCTCAAAATCCAAACAGAATCCTAAAATCTGTTCCTGCCTCTACCAGAACTTGCTGTATTTTCTTTGCCTCCTGCCACCACACAGTTGGATGGACACCAAGTATAGAAAATTTCAGCCTCAAAGGAACATTTTAAGAAAGTTATGAGCCAGATTCAATAATTTGTATAATGAATCATCTCTGAAATAATATTATTGCAATACACTTTTGAGTACAATTCAACTACAAGTTTAAGCTCCAGATACAGATGGACTTGGGGTGGAATGTCAGCTTTGCCAGATATTAGCTATTTCAATTTGTGCCTTAGTTTTTTTATCTGTAAAGTGGGGATAATAATTAAAATGGCATCATAGAGGTTTTCAAAGATCTAGTGAAACAATGTATATGCAGTGCTGAATATAAGGCTTCCCAGGTGGCGCTAGTGGTAAAGAATCTGCCTGCCAATGCAGGAGATGCAAGGGATGCGGGTTTGATCCCTGGGTCGAGAAGATTCCCTGGAGTAGGAAATGGCACCCCATTCCAGTATTCTTGCCTGGGAAATCCCATGAGCAGAGGAGCCTGGTGGGCTGATCCACGGACGGCAGAGCGGGACACGACTGAGGGGCTGAGCACAGTGCTGAATATGGTGTGTAACTCCTAACCAATGCTCAACAAATCAGTAATAATGGTTTTCATACTGGTTATAATTTCCAAACATCAACCCTTAGTATGTGTGTTTCCTGAGAGTTCCAACAGTAAACTGGCATCTAAGCATTCTTTTAATTTTCCATGTGCAAAATGTATCCAGTGGTTACTATCATCTGTTGCATGGGTACCCTCTCTCCCTACCAGGGAGAGCTGCAAAAAAAAAAAAAAAAAAAAAAAGACAATGGCAATTATTTTAGAAAGAGTTTCCTGAAGAAAAGGGTAACAGTGAAATGTTTGTTAGTAATTTTCAACCTCAGTGTGAAAATGTTATATTAGCAGAAGCTAATTAGAAAGCAAAGTTTTGATCATTTTTAAAGGTAAATAATTTAATATTTTATTCCTAATACAGTATAGACAGTACATCGATCTAGGAATAACATTTTTTTATTTACTAATTACAGAATCCATTCATTTTATACACACCACACCCCCTGTCTTTCCCCTTTCCTAACCCCCCTCATTAATAGATTTAGAACTGACAGTGCTTTCACTTCTCAGTATAAAGAATAATTTTCTTCTGAACATAGAGACAACTATAAAATCGAAGTTTAAAATATAGTCCTCTTCTAACAGTGATTCAGATTTCCATTAAACCTCCTCCCACCCTTTCAAATTAAAATTTGAAAAGCAGAGCTCAGAAATAAACTGACAGGCACTAGTACTTCGTTCATTTCCAGCAAGGAAGCACCAATTTGATTCCTACCATAACAATTTTTGCTGTTGCCAGTGCATCAGATTTTTTTTAACACAGCTTCTCAAGTGATAGAAATCATCCCGTCACTTTGTTTCATAAAATTGACACCCTGGGGAAATGCAAACTAGAGTAGGAACTTTAGCGAGCTGCTTCTCCAACCCCTGCTAGGTATTCCTGAAATTCTCTTTTCCTCTTCAACTAATGTCATCAAGTCCCAATTGCTTGTTGTTCTTTTCTCCTTGTTCTGCTCATGTGCTACAACATCCCTTGGCTCCCCTCAGCACGGGAGTTGGTGTTTTTAAAAGTGTTACTCATAGATCGGGATTCTACTGCTGACTGATTTGAATGCAGTGACAAAGAAAAAAAAGGAACTTGATGAAATTATTTCACACACAGAGCAATAAACATATGGAATAAATTACTACGGAAGATGATTCAAAGAGTTTAAGAAACACCTGGATTTGTTTCTGGAGGCAGTGGATTAGAGAGAGGAGTGTGAAGCAGGAGAGTGTAATGAACGCACACCCACCAAGCCAAGTGTTAAGGCTCTAACCTCTTATTGAAACGGCACCTCTTGCATTTATCAGGAGCACCAATCCCACTGCAAGTCTATTTAAGGGAGAGGTTTCTCTAATGCCCTGGGAACTAAGTCACAGACTTAGTCACAGGAGCCACCTTCCTAGTGGGGCTGGCCTCTGGCTTTGAGGTGAGGAAGTGAATGATGGAAGGTTCTTTCCAATCCAAAAGATGGGAAGGCTATCTGAATATGCAGAAACTAAAATTTGGCAACTGTTTTGAGATCTGGTGCAGGTCTGCCATATCAGCCACATCTCTGGCCTCCTTTCTTGCCAAACACTTTCTGACTTTTCAGAAACATACATGCTCCTCCCAGCCTGTGGGTATGCTGCTCTTTCCTCTCCCAACTCTCCCCCTCATGCTTCAGGCCACCCTTTCCGTGACATCTCAGTTTATAGTCATGTCTCCCTCTGTGTTCCTATACCACATGCAAAATGTCTTTTTGTGTTTACTTTATTCATCTCTATCTCTTCAGCACTTAATAAAGTGCCTGGCTCATCAGAGATGGTTAGTATTTCAAAAATTTATTTTGCCTCACTGTGTTCCAGAAAGGACTTAAAGTGCTTGATAAAAATAATAGCTAACATCATCGGGCCTTGAACTTGTGCCAGATACTGTTCCAAGTGCTTCACGTGTTTCTAACTCAGTTAATTCTTGTAAGAGCACTATGGATGAGTGAGCTTGTCATGTAGGTACTAATATTATCCCTGTTTTGCAAATAAGGAAGTGGAGGTGCAGAGATGCTAACTAGATTGCCCAAGGTCAGCCTGGTAAAGCTGACCAAACCTGCGATTGGCCACAACCAGCTAGTTCTAGAGCTATTGATAGTACTCTTGACCATGACTCTGACTACCTGAACACCTAACACAGCAAGGAAACACAAACAGAAAATAGGACAAGGAAATAAGAAATAAACATTTGAGATCATAAAATGGAAGTCTGAATTAGGTTAATAAAATGCATGCAATAAAGCCTACCCATTATACTCTGTTTTTCAGCAGCCAATTAAAAAGGTAAATCTGATCAATTAATCTGTTAAACAAAAGCAAATCAAATATAAAAATATGAAATAACTTTCTTCTATATGGTTCAAAAGAGATGATGATGTGGTTAATCATTCCTTCACTCGCCATCTACATTTACACCTATTCAACAGCGGATCCAGGTGTCCAAACAGAAAAGTGAGTCACAGGACAAACATTTGGTAAACTTATATATGACTAAACAAAATGATGAGCACTGATTTTACATTTACAAATGGACTACATACATCCCCTCATTCAACTAACACATGCTGAGCCTCGACTTGGTGTCTCACGCTGCTTTGGGCCTTAATGATTCATAAGGATCCACAAAGGACCTAAGTCTTGGACCTCATGGAGCTTAAATTCAAGTGAAGAGACAAATAATAAATAGACACAATGACAGGTAGTGTTAAGAGCTAAAAGATAAAAGCAGTTTAGGAGAATAGAGCATAACCAAGGGAAGAAAGGAAGGAGACTTCTCTAAAACAGAGACCTGAATCAAGAAACATCAGTGACAGCTGTTTATCTTTTTCCCTAATTATTCCAGCTTGGAAATAAAAAGAACTGTTTAATCACCTGGTTATATAACTTCTGATGCGATAAAGAGCAATATTGCATAGGAACCTAGAATGTTAGGTCCATGAATCAAGGAAAATTGGAAGTGGTCAAACAGGAGATGGCAAGAGTGAATGTCTACATTTTAGGAATCAGAGAACTAAAATGGACTGGAATGGGTGAATTTAACTCAGATGACCATTATATCTACTACAGTGGGCAAGAATCCCTTAGAGGAAATGGAGTAACCCTCATAGTCAACAAGAGTCTGAAATGTAGTACTTGGGTGCAATCTCAAAAACGACAGAATGATCTCTCTTCATTACCAAGGCAAACCATTCAATATCACAGTAATCCAAGTCTATGCCCAACAGGTAATGCTGAAGAAGCTGACATTCAATGGTTCTATGAAGACCTACAAGACCTTCTATAACTAACACCCAAAAAAGATGTCCTTTTCATTATAGGGGATAGGAATGCAAAAGTAAGAAGTCAAGAAATATCTGGAGTAACAAGCAAATTTGGCCTTGGAGTACAGAATGAAGCAGGGAAAAAGCTAATAGAGTTTTGCCAAGAGAATGCACTGGTCATAGCAACCACCCTCTTCCAACAACACAAGAGAAGACTCTACACATGGACATCACCAGATGGTCAACACCGAAATCAGATTGATTATATTCTCTGCAGCCAAAGATGAAGAAGCTCTAAACAGCCAGCAAAAACAAGACCAGGAGCTGACTGTGGCTCAGATCATCAACTCGTTATTGCCAAATTCAGACTTAAACTGAAGAGAGTAGGGACAACCACTTGACCATTCAGGTATGACCTAAATCACATCCCTTGCGATTATACAGTGGAAGTGAGAAAATAGATACAAGGGATTATATCTGATAGACAGAATGCCTGAAGAAGTTATGGATGGAGCTTTGTGACACTGTAGAGGAGGCAGGGATCAAGACCATCCCCAAGAAAAAGAAATGCAAAAAGGAAATATGGTTGTCTGAGGAGCCCTTACAAATAGCTGTGAAAAGAAGAGAAGCTAAAGGTGAAGGAGAAAAAGAAAGATATATCCATTTGAATGCAGAGTTCCAAAGAATAGCAAGGAGAGATAAGAAAGCCTTCCTCTATGATAAATACAAAGAAAGAGAGGAAAACAATAGAATGGGAAAGACTAGAGATCTCGTCAAGAAAATTAGAGATACTAAGGGAATATTTCATGCAAAGATGGGCACAATAAAGGACAGAAATGGTATGGACCTAACAGAAGCTATTAAGAAGAGGTGGCAAGAATATACAGAAGAACTATACAAAAAAGATCTTCATGACACAGATAAACACAATGGTGTGATCACTCACCTAGAGCCAGACATCTTGGAATGTGAATTCAAGTGGGCCTGAGGAAGCATGACTATGAACAAAGCTAGTAGAGGTGATGGAATTCCAGTTGAGCAATTTCAAATCCTAAAAGATGATGCTGTGAAAGTGATGCACTCAATATGCCAGCAAATTTGGAAAACTCAGCAGCAGACACAGCACTGGAAAAGGCCAGTTTTCATTCCAATCCCAAAGAAAAGCAATGCCAAAGAATGCTCAAACTACCGCACAATTGCACTCATCTCACACACTAGTAAAGTAATGCTCAAAATTCTTCAAGCCAGGCTTCAACAGTACATGAACCGTGAACTTCCAGATGTTCAAGTTGAATTTAGAAAAGGCAGAAGAACAAGAGATCAAATTGCCAACATCTGCTGGATCATTTAAAAAGCAAGAGAATTCCAGAAAAACATCTACTTCTGCTTTATTGACTCTGCAAAAGCCTTTGAATGTGTGGATCACAACAAACTGGAAAGTTCTTCAAGAGATGGGAATACCAGAACACCTCACCTGCCTCCTGAGAAATCTGTAAGCAGGTCAAGAAGCAACAGTTATAACTGGATATAGAACAACAGACTGGTTCCAAATCAGGAAAGGAGTACATTGAGGCTGTATATTGTCACCGTGTTTAACTTATATGCACAGTACATCATGAGAAACACTGTGCTGGATGAAGCACAAGCTGGAATCAAGATTGCTGGGAGAAATATCAATAACTCAGATATGCAGATGACACCACCCTTATGGCAGAAAGCAAGGAAGAACTAAAGAGCCTCTTGATGAGAGTGAAAGAGGATAGAGAAAAAGTTGGGTTAAAACCCAACATTCAAAAAAGTAAGATCAAGGCATCTGGTCCCATCACTTCATGGCAAATAGTTGGGGAAACAATGGAAACAGTGAGAGACTTTATATTACTGGGCTCTAAAATCACTGCAGATGGTGACTGCAGCCATGAAATTAAAAGATGCTTGCCCCTTGGAAGAAAAGTTACGACCAATCTAGACAGCACATTAAAAAGCAGAGACATTACTTTGCCAACAAAGGTCTGTCTAGTCAATGCTATGGTTTTTCCAGTAGTCATGTATGGATGTGAGAGTTGGACTGTGAAGAAAGCTGAACACCGAAGAATTGATGCTTTTGAACTGTGGTGTTGGAGAAGACTCTTGAGAGCCCCTTGGACTGCAAGGATATCCAACCAGTCCATCATAAAGGAAATCAGTCCTGAATACTCATTGGAAGTATTGATGCTGAAGCTGTAACGCCGATACTTTGGCTACCTGATGTGAAGAACCACCTTATTGGAAAAGACCCTGATGCTGGGAAAGATTGAAGGCAGGAGGAGAAGGGGATGACAGAGGATGAGATGGTTGGATGGCATCACCAACTCAATGGACATAAGTTTGAGTAAACTCCGGGAGTTGGTGATGGACAGTGAGGCCTGGCGTGCTGCAGTCCACGGGGTCGCAAAGAGTCGGACACTACTGAGTGACAGAACTGAACTGAGCTGTCTAAGTTGGTCATAATTTTCCTTCCAAGGAGTCAGCATCTTTTAATTTCATGGCTGTAATCACCATCTGCATTGATTTTGGAACCATCAAAAAGAGGACAGAAACAAGAAGGTATCTAAGGCATTAGCTATCTTAGAGATGAGCCATATGAAAAGTATTTGAAAAACATTTGTTCAACCTGAATTCCAAATAAAAAGAGAGATTATTTGGGCTCTGTTCACTAAGAAGTATGCTTTAATTGATATTCCAACTTTGGGAAATGCATTTTTCTGAAAATATTTGGTTTAAGTATTATATTCAAAACTTGAAAATATATAGACTCTGGACCTGTGTGTCTGTCATACCTGTCAGTTTTTGCCATTTCAATACATGAGTATGGAAAAGTTTGACCAATGGATAAAAACTAAAATCATGCTACTTTATGAAAGCATGTGTTTGCAATATGTAGTCTAGATTTATTCTCCTTTTCAGAAGAGTCACTCATTCTTTTTTTATGTCCTCCCACTTTGTACTTTGTAGAGCAATCAGCTATCTATTTTCTAACACTGCACACTAAGACAAGGAACTTTTCTCTATTATGATTCAGTGATTGTCAGATAACTGATTAATTTTAAGAAATTGAAGTATTAGTCTTTAAATAGCTACTTCTCTCCTATTGATGTGCTCACAATATCTTATAAGTTTTATTTGGGGTCAATTTAAGTGAAGATAGCTCTAAACTGCAACTTATTATTTATGTGAAAAAAGGATGCAATCATATACTTTCAGGAGCCTAGTTCCTTGACCTTCTGTCCTTTCAATATCAGCAGCTTTCCTGTTCAATTTGAATTGCAAACAGGATGCTCAGGAACAAAAGGCAGTCATTTATTTTCTTCTTCACAATGATAATGCCCTTTGGGATTTTGTCATTGAAAGAATGGGGGACCTTAATGCTCTAAGATAAACAATACAAATGGAATAAAAAGCAGAGGGGAGAGGGGGGACTTCTAAAACTGACAACCTGAACTAAGACAAAAGGGATTAAGTGTTCATCTATTTGTCTACTAAATAAATACCTTGATAGAACCTTAATAGTTTCTTTGCAAAGTTAGTGCAAGTGCTTAATTTAGACTCGGTTTTGGCATCCAAGCACTACCATATATGGATGGGGTAGGGAGGCAAATTAGGTGTTGAAATCATATGATGTCACACAGACTCCAGTATAGGAAAAAGACCAGAGCTTTGTGAGTGCAGTTGCTTATGTACTATATGGTGCTTTTCTTATTTATAAAGCTGGAGCATACATTCTATTGCTCTTGTTCTTAGATTTTCAGACAGCCATAATTTCTGGTCTTTTGTTTGAAATGAAGGCCTGCCTGGAAAAATTGAGGGTGCTGCCAGACTTGCTAAAAGACATTTTTTACAGCACACTATATTCTTTACTCCACCACCCCCCTCCCCATCCCAACTCTTGGGTGTAGGGGGAGGGGCACAAGATTTGAGAAAGAGATGAAAATTATGAAACTGAAAGCATATTAAAGCAATTTATGGACAGAATCTTGTCAAATGCTTTTTTAGCCAGGAAAACACTGACATGTACCAGTGTTTAGTAATGTGCATCTAAGCATACTTCAAAGAATATGTTCCTAGAGTGAAATTATTTGTGAAATGTGAGTTATATTGATTTCCTTTTGGTTAGGGAAGGAAAAGTTAAAAATTCAGGTTACGTATCTGGAGGACTGAAGTAAGCAATCAAAATCAAACTTTTACATCAGACTCGTCTGACATGATTTCAAAATAAACTAAGTTCAGTAAACCTGTTGGCAGAGAAGTATCATTTGTCAAGCGATTAACAGAGACACAATCTGTAATTACGAATTGCTGAAAGCAGACCACTAATGAGAGAATGACTCATTCACGTTTTGGGGTGAAGGGGGAGGGGTCTCTCAGAAACTGTAATTTGATTTACAAAACTCCAAATAGCTAATGGCAGGTAACTCTTGCCAACTAACCAGCCAACTCTTGCAAGCTCATTAACAGAACTCCATGGTCTCACTGAAGGATAAACCATATGGAGGTGTCACTAAAAACTGGAGATGAGAGACTGTAATTCATGCTCATTCCTTCTGTGAGTCGGTCATATGGGCATTGATTTGAGCCTTTGTTTATCTGACATGACCTGTTCTTAAACAAGAAAAGAAAATACATTTTTAGGGGTTTCTGGGTTTTCCGCCCTACCACCTTATACTACAGTTTTCAACCACTTCCTATACTTCTTTATTCTGGATTTGTTTCTCCAGCTTCCCATATCGTTGTCACATTTTTGTTCCAGCAAAACAATTGAATAAGGGCATTATACAAGTGTCTACTGCACTATTTGCTTATGTGCTGACCTTGGAGGGTTGTTAAGTTGCTTATCGATGATTTCCCCAGTGATGGCAAACCTGTGGCTATAAGATCATCTTTTTTTTTTTTTAAAGATCATTTTAAACTCTTTATTCACATGAAACTCGTGAATTCTGGAGGAGACAGGTGTGGCAACACATAGTTATAAGGCATAATTTCATAAAGGGCTCTGTATACTTTGTCCTTTTAATGGGGGTGCAATAGTCATGTATATTCATGCACTGTGATTTTCACTTGATATCTGATCCAGGAATCTCTACAAAAATTATCCGAATAACACATGAATATAATTTCAAAAATAGTACAGAAGGCTACTTAATGATAAGCAAGTCTCCTCATCTGTTTTTTCTATATCCTTAGTTCTGTTGCCCAAGACAGTTTTAACCATTTACATGTAAAATCTTTCATGGATCTAAATAATAAGCTTTAATTGCCAGTTCATGATTTATTAAAATGAGATATTAGCTAGTGCTTTTGGACATGAAGAATGAAGATTTAGCTCACTTATATCACCTTTCCCCCTCACTCTGAATTTCCATTTTTAATTTCTATGGTATTTAAAATTTTAGATAATATAATTACATACTTACTTATTATATAGTATGTAAATAATACACATATAATAAATATAGCTATTTATATAATATAAAATACTATCTAATCAATTTCAGACTATAATTATTAGCTCTCCATTTTGAAAAAAGGAATTTTAGCACACTATGTTCTCCCATTTTTCTTTTCTATCTCTAACATTTTATCAACTTCACTGTTAATTATCTGTTGCCAAGATCAATGACATCTGCATCTTATTTTACAACCATAATTAAGATTTCTTAACCTTTTCTATAGATCAACACCCAAAGTTGCTAATCAGCATTGACATCACATGGTTTTGTAAATATTGTTTATATGCGTGCTTCTGTTGCATTTCCTTCCTTATGGGTTGATGATATAGTTTTACCACTCAAAATCAAATGTTCCTAGAGTCACACTTGATAGTCTTTTCTCATGTTATTCCAATTGTTCAAACTCAAATCTTAGTTCACTTCATATTTGGAGCACTTTATTCCATTTTTAAATATGTTTACTGGAGTTTCTAACTGAATATGTCTAATATCATCCAGTTCCCTTATCAATCTATTCTTTTCAACATTATTCTTCTTGAACTCTATCCGATAATCCTTACAGTATACACACTAATTTTTTTCTAGACCTGGCACAGAAGGTAGTTTCTTTCTTGCATTCAGTTTTTACTTTGTTGCTTTTCCTCTCTACATGCATGTGTGCCTGCTACTTGTCTGACTCTCTGCGGCTCTGTGGACGGTAGCCCACCAGCCTGGTCTGTCCATGGGGATTCTCCAGGCAAGAATACTGGAGTGGGATGCCATGCCCACCTCCAGGGGGTCTTCCTGACCCAGGGACTGAACCCAGGTCTTATGTTTCCTGCATTGGCAGGCGGGTTCTTTACGACCAGTGCCACCTGGGAACCCCTCCTCTCTAAATGGATATATACAGTAGAAATTTGAAGTTAAAATGATTTAATTTGACTTTCACACTGGTTGCCAGTTTGGTTGGGTAGAAAACCTAAGACTAAAAACAATTCTCTCCCTAATCTTCAAAGGTTTTAATATCTATTAGCATGTGGCATTGTCATGAGAGGCTTGATACCAGCCAAAAATGATTAATCCTTTATAGGTATTATGTAATTATTTCAACCTCCTACTTTGAGTCTAATCATGTCTCCTTATCTTTAATGATTTGGGATTTAATGATAATGTGTCTTGGTATGTGTGTTTTTTGTTCATTTCTTATATAGTTTTGTGTGTGTGTGTGTGTGTGTGTGTGTGTACCTGCTACTGCTTTGGCTAGATTGAGAATAATTTTAAATAATGGTTAACAGTCGCCTCTTCCTTGTCTTTTCCCCAATTTTCTAAATATGCTTTAGTGTTTTCACCATTCATCACAATTTTAACTGGTGAATTTAGACAGATATGCATTTAAAACCTTTTTTCTATCAAACTGCTCTTTAAAAATATTTTAGGTCCAAAGTCTAAGTTCCTTCTTGTTACACAGATTGAGGTGATCCTATTACATCTTTGACATACTGAAAAATATTATTAACATATTTCCTAGTATTGAATTGCAGTTGTAAAACTTAACACATTCTGGTCACTGAAGTAATTTTTTAAGAAAATATTAGGTTTAATTTGATATTTTATTGTTATTTCTATATATTCATATGTGATTTTAGAAGGTAGTTTGGCTAATGTTGACTTTGATATAGTACATATTAGCTTCTATTTATTTAGAAAGATTTAGCAAGTGTTTTATGTTCTGAAATATTTTATAGGTAGGCATGGCAATTGTTTAATCTCTGAAACTGAGAAAGGTGAAACATCTCACCTATAAAATTATCTGTGTCTTGTACCTTTGAAAAAGGAGATGATACATTTCATACTTCTTCAGATTTTGTACTTTCATAAATTTTAGTGCATCATGTTTTTCTAGGTGGTTTTCTATTTCATCTATATGTTCAGATTTATCATTATAGTTTCACTTAGTATATTAATCCTCTCTGTGGCTGTGATTATATTGTCTCATTTAAATTCTTTTGAATTTTTACTTCTTCCTTTAAACTTTCTTGCTTTGCCTATGTAGAGTTGCTCTATCTATGCTGCTTATAGTTCTTAAATATCTTTATCAATTCTATAAATTGATAATTCTATGTAATTCTATAAAAATTCTATTTTTAGTTTATTATTTTCTGGTTTTGTCACTATTTTTTCCTTAATACTCCTATCAATATATTTTGATAATTTGATATTTTGATATATTGACAATCAATATATTCTGATATTTTGATAATACTCCTATTTTGATATTTTGATAATACTCCTATCAATATATCAATATATCAATACATCTGAAATCTTGAAACAAAAATTTAACTTATTTATATTATTATTTTTTGCCTAATAAATAAAGCATTTCAGGCTGTGAATTTGCCTCTGCTTACAGCTTTAATTATATTTAACTAGTTTTATAAGTAGACAGGTTAGAGAGTCCCTGGAGAAAGAGAACAAGGATTTTTTCTTTTCTTTTTTTTTTTTTTTACATGTAGAGAAGCTATTTTGGCCTGAGGCACTTTGTGATCTAAGCCTGGCCATATTGCCTGTCCTTGCTCAGTAATTAACAATCTTAAGGGAACAAAGGAATGTAGGAACAGGAAAAAGGCAGTCAAACTACAGTGCAGTGATAAAGCAAGTACTCGTTCTTCCTCAAGGGATATACATATTAATATATCTTTGAGTTCTGCAGGAACTAAGGCACCACCCAGGTGGAGAATGAAAGATGATGTTGACCCTTTGACTTCAATCAACTAAGACTTGGACTCTGTTTACTTTTACCCCAATTCTATACTGAAAACTCCAGCTCCAGCCCCTTCATGAATATGCATACAGGCTTAGTTTAAAATGTCCCCACTTTTGCTGTTCCGGGACACTGCTTTGGGAAAGTGTTCTCCTTACTCGCTGCAAATAATAAATCCCTCCTTCTCCTGATCTTTGGCTTGGTTGTCACTGGCTCGATACCCACCAAGAGGCGGACCCAGTCTTCAGACAATGGTTCTGATGTGTACTTTCCTTATTGCCTTTATTCTTGAAATATTCACTTTGTAATTTTAATCTATTATTTGATTCAAGAACTACAATAATGACTGCTGATTTCCAAGTTGACCTTACTTTAAACTTTTGCTATTCACAATTTTTTTTTAGTTCTTAAAAATGTGACCATTTATCACCTATCTTCTTAACTTATTAAAATTATATTTGTGGCTTGAGATACAATTATTTTAATAAACTGTGGCCGCATTAAAAAGTGCAGTTTTTCTCTATTACAATATATTCATGTATAACTTACTACATTTTATATGCCCTGCCCCATTTATCTAATACATACACATACATACATAATACATACATAATAAGTGCAAACTTATTATGTCTTCTAAAAATGTCTTTCCACATACTGATACATTTTTTTAACTTAGTTTTTAACAGGAGAAAAGCAAAGTTTAATAACATTTATTCATGGAAGAGACCCCGGGAAACTGAATAACTCTCCAAAATGACTGAAGCTTTCACCTTAAGTATCATCTTCAGCTAAAGACAAAAGAGGATGTTGCAGGACAGCAGAGGGACTTCAAAGTGGAAGTAGGCAATTCTCAAGGAAAAGTAAATGTCTGGAAGTCCTGCCAGTATTTGGAATTCTCCTTACCACATCTAGTCCATAGTCTTTGCAGAAATCTCTGAGAATACTGCTCTTCTTGTCTCAGGTCCTTCAGCTTAATTCTTTATACAGCTAAGAGTGTGGTAAAAAGATTTGCCAAGTCTTTCCAGTTCTTAAAAATAATCCACCTAAAATAATTCTCATGCCAAACAGACATATTTTGTGGACTATAGTTCTGATTAAATGTTGCCTAAGACAAGCCAAAAGAATTTGGTGCTGGCTAATTTCAATCTTGGTTTTTTGCTGGTGAGAGTGGCTGACATGGCATACACGTGGTAAAATTCCCCAGGAGCTAAAATGCTTTCTAGAACAACAGGTGGAATTGGGAAATCGAATTTCCTAGGATTTCTCAGTGATCCTATAAAAAACCCTACCCTCTAAGGCTTCATGAAGTGTGAGATTTAGATCTACAGTCATCCATTTGGTTAACTGCTCTGATCTGAAAAGATTTATAATAGCTCATCTCCTCAGAAGGACCAATTAGTTGCAGCCTGAAGCATATCCCCTAAGGTGCACCATCTCTCTAGGATTTTACATGTCAAGGAGGAATGAGGCCCAGAAATTTGGAGACTCCAGGTCTGTCCAGGAAGAGTTTGTCACCAGCAAAGCCCTTTAACAGTGCTCAAGAAGTAAAAAAAAGAATATGAACTAATGAGAACATACTGTATAGCACACAGTGCTCTGTGGGGGCCTAAATGAGAAGGAACTCGAAAAAAGCGGGGATATATGTAAACACACGGCTGATTCACTTTGTTGCTCACCAGAAAATAACACTGTAAAGCAACTATGCATGCATGTGTGCAAGCTCAGGCATGTCTGACTCTTTGTGACCCCACAGACTGCAGCCGGCCAGGCTCTTCCGTCCATGGGATGTCCTAGGCCAGAATACTGGAGTGGGTAGCCATTCCCTTCTCCACGGGCTCTTCCCCACCCAGGGATTGAATCTGTGACTCCTGCAATGGCAGGCAGATTCTTTACCACCTGAGCTACAGCGGAAGTAAAAGAATACAACAATAATTAAGAACGAAAGAAAGAAAAACCCCTGCACACATCAAAATAGAATCTGGGTCAGCAGTCCCCAACCTTCTTAGCACCAGGGACCAGTTTCATGGAAGACAATTTTCCCACAGACTAGAGGGTATGGTTTCGGGATGATTCAAGCGCATTGCATTTATTGTTCACTTTATTTCTAATTTAATCCTGCCGCTAATCTGACAGGAGGTACTGGTCCGCTGCGGGAAGATTGGGGACCCCCTGATCTGGGTAATAAAATCAAGGCTAACCTCCACCCACCCCCTTTTCCTTTGTGCATCATCTACTTTCATTTGCTCACCGGGTGCTGCGTGCCGAGGCCCCTGCATTCTGACACTTCAGACTGGAGCGCCGAGCGAGAAATGACGCCTCAGCTCTGCTGCGAACCCTGCGACTCAAGATGGCGGCGGCGTGCGGAGCCGCCACACCTGGCGCGCTCTCAGAGCAGGAGGCCGCACCTGGGCCCGGGCCCGTGCTCCCTCACCAGAACTCCGCCTCCACCGCGCTGAAGAGACCCGCGTCAAGCGGCCCACCCACAGACTGGCCCGTACAGTATGGGCCAGAGAGTTTGATTTCATACCGCTCCATTCTTCAATGAAAAAATTTTAAACTTTCTTTTGCTTCTCAGCCGAATGTGGTCTCCTTGGGCTCCTCAGTACCCAGCAGGCGGACCCTTGTGGGAGCCCGACAAAGGGTTGGTAATCTGATACACTTAGAAAATAGTTCATCATCAACATGTTAGTTGGAATGTAAATATTCAGGTAGTTATATATTCCTTGTTTGATTTATTTTGCTTGACTCTCAAGAGTCAAGCTTTACTTAGCGACTAAATAACAAATATTCAGTGTACATTATACCTTTTGGAAACTTTATTCCCTTAAATAAGCTTTTTCTTGAATTATTTATTTTTTTTTCTAAGACTAATACCACTTTGCCTTCTTACTTTGTATTGTTAATATTCTTAAATATTTTTGCTCTATTCACTTAAATTTTATTGTGCTATCTTATTTTTGGAGAAGGAAATGGCAACCCACTCCAGTATTCTTGCCTGGAGAAACCCATGGACAGAGGAACCTGGAGGGCTGCCGTCCATGGGGTTCCAAGGAGTTGGACATGACTGAGCAAATAACACACACACACATTTTAGGTGATTATACAACATGAATGAGAATTTATATTTTAGTCTAGGATAAAAATCTTCTTTGTGGAAGATTTTAATTTATATCTAAAACTGGCATAACTGATATGTTTGTTCATAACTGTCATTTTGTTTCTAAATTTTTCTTGAAGGTTTCAAGGCTGTTTTCTTTTGTTTTCTATTTGTTCATTCACCCAAGAAATATTTATTGAGAAACTTCAAAACAAAAACAACAACTTCTTGGGCACGAAAGAAAAAACTGAACTGCCAGGCAACATTACTGTCTTCATGGAACTCATTTTTGCAGGGAGAAAACATTTAAAGCAATGCTAATGATTGCGAGGGCTACAAGGTAAAGGCAGGTAGTCTGCCTGTCAGTGGAGACATACAAGTATCTGCTTTGGCAGAGGAGGTGCAAAGGAAGGTCTCTTGAACAAGGCCTCTTGAGCAGGTAACATCTAAGCTAAGTACTTCATTTCAGTTCAGTTCAGTCACTCAATCTTGTCCCCCAGGTCACTCTTTGTGACCCCATGGACTGCAGCACACCAGGCCTCTCTGTCCATCACCAACTCCCGGAGTTTACTCAAACTTATGTCCACTGAATCAGTGATGCCATCCAACCATCTCATCCTCTGTCATCCCCTTCTCCCACCTTCAATCTTTCCCATCATAAGAGCCTTTTCAGGCAAGTCAGTTCTATGCATCAGGTGGCCAGAAGTATTGCAGTTTCATCTTCAGCATCAGTCCTTCCAATGAATAATCAGGACTGATTTCCTTTAGGATGGACTTGTTGGATGTCCTTGCAGTCCAAGGGGCTCTCAAGAGTCTTCTCCAACACCACATTCAGAAGCATCAATTCTTTGGCGCTCAGCTTTCTTTAGAGTCCAGGTCTCACATGCATACATGACTACTGGAAAAACCATAGTTTTGACTAGATGGACCTTTGTTGGCAAAGTAACATCTCTGCTTTTTAATATGCTGTCTAGGTTGGTTATAACTTTCCTTCCAAGGAACAAGCATCTTTTAATTTCATGGCTGCAATCAACATCTGCAGTGATTTTGGAGCCCAAAAAATAAAGTTTCTAACTGTTCACACTGTTTCCCCATCTATTTGCCATGAAATGATGGGACAAGATGCCATGATCTTAGTTTTCTGAATGTTGAGTTTTAAGCCAACTTTTTTCACTCTCCTCTTTCACTCTCATCAAGAGATTCTTTAGTTCTTCTTTGCTTTCTGCCATAAAGGTGGTGTCATCTGCATATCTGAGGTTAATGATATTTCTCCCGGCAATTTTGATTCCAGCTTGTGCTTCATCCAGCCCAGGGTTTCTCATGATGTACTCTGCATATAAGTTAAACAAGCAGGGTGACAATATACAGCCTTGATGTACTCCTTTCCCTATTTGGTACCAGTCTGTTTTTCCATATCCAGTTCTAACTGTTGCTTCTTGACCTGCATACAGATTTCTTAGGAGGCAGGTCAGGTGGTCTGGTATTCCCATCTCTTTCAGAATTTTCCACAGTTTCTTGTGATCCACACAGTCAAAGGTTTTTGGCATAGTCAATAAAACAGAAGTAGATGTTTTTCTGGAACTCTTGCTTTTTCTATGATCCAACGGATGTTGGCATTTGATCTCTGGTTCCTCTGCCTTTTCTAAATCCAGCTTGAACATCTAGAAGTTCACGGTTCATGTACTGTTGAAGCCTGGCTTGAAGAATTTTGAGCATTACTTTACTAGTGTGTGAGATGAGTGCAATTGTGCAGTATAGTTTGAGCATTCTTTGGCATTGCCTTTCCTTGGGATGGAATGAAAACTTTTTCCAGTGCTGTGTCTGCTGCTGAGTTTTCCAAATTTGCTGGCATATTGAGGGCATCCTTTTCACAGCATCATCTTTTAGGATTTGAAATTGCTGAACTGGAATTCCATCACCTCCTCTAGCTTTGTTTGTAGTGATGTTTCTTAAGGTCAACTTGACTTCGCGTTCCAGGATGTCTGGCTCTAGGTGAGTGATCATACCATTGTGTTTATCTGGGTCGTGAAGATCTTTTTTGTATAATTCTTCTGTGTATTCTTGCCACCTCTTCTTAATATCTTCTTCTGTTAGGTCCATACCATTTCTGTCCTTTATTGTGCCCATCTTTGCATGAAATATTCCCTTAGTATCTCTAATTTTCTTGACGAGATCTCTAGTCTTTCCCATTCTATTGTTTTCCTCTACTTCTTTGTATTTATCATGGAGGAAGGCTTTCTTATCTCTCTTTGCTATTCTTTGGAATTCTGCATTCAAATGGGTATATCTTTCCTTTTCTCCTTTGCCTTTAGCTTCTCTTCTTTTCTCAGCTATTTGTTTGCCTCCTTCAACAACCATTTTGCCTTTTTGCCTTTCTTTTTCTTGGGGATGGTCTTGATCTCTGCCTCCTCTACAATGCCACGAACCTCCGTCCATACTTCTTCAGGCACTCGTCTATGAGTTCTAATTGCTTGAATCTATTTCTCACTTCCACTGTATAATTGTAAGGGATTTGATTTAGGTCATACCTGAATGGTCTAGTGGTTATCCCTATTTTCTTCAATTTAATTATGAATTTGGCAATAAGGAGTTCATGTTCTGAGCCACAGTCAATTCCTGGTCTTGTTTTTGCTGACTGTATAGAGATTCTCCATCTTTGGCCAGAAAGAATATAATCAATCTGATTTCGGTATTGACTACCTGGTGATGTCCACATATAGAGTCTTCTCTTGTTTTGTCGAAGGGGGTGTTTACTATGACCAGTGTATTCTCTCGGCAAAACTCTTATTAGCCTTTGCCCTGCTTCATTCTGTCCTCCAAGGCCAAATTTGCCTGTTACTCCAGGTATTTCTTGACTTCTTACTTTTGCATTCCAGTCCCATATGATGAAAATGATATCTTTTTGGGGTGTTAGTTCTAGAAGGTCTTGTAGGTCTTCATAGAACCGTTCAATGTCAGCTTCTTCAGCATTACTGTCTGGGGCATAGACTTGAATTACTATGATATTGAATGGTTGCCTTGGAAACAAAGAGAGATCATTGTGTTGTTTATGAGATTGCATCCAAGTACTGCATTTCAGACTCTTTTGTTGACTATTAGGGTTACTCCATTTCCTGTAAGGGATTCTTGCCCACAGTAGTAGATATAATGGTCATCTGAGTTAAATTCACCCATTCCAGTCCGTTTTAGTTCTCTGATTCCTAAAATGTTGATGTTCACTCTTGCCATCTCCTATTTGACCACTTTCAATTTGCCTTATTCATGGACCTAACATTCCAGATT
Source organism: Odocoileus virginianus (assembly GCF_023699985.2). Classification (NCBI taxonomy): domain Eukaryota; kingdom Metazoa; phylum Chordata; class Mammalia; order Artiodactyla; family Cervidae; genus Odocoileus; species Odocoileus virginianus. The sequence goes on along the minus strand of NC_069689.1, from coordinate 35,699,170 downwards.
CCTATGCAATATTGCTCTTTACAGCATCGGACTTTCTTTACTTTCATCACCAGTAACATCCACAACTGGGTGTTGTCTTTGCTTTGACTCCATCTCTTCATTCTTTCTGTGAACTTGGGAGGGGAATGTTTTCAGGAGGATTTACCCATATTACATTTATTGTGTACTTTATTATTAATTATGTCAGCTCTACCTCAGATCATCAGGCTTTAGACCTTGAAGATTGGGGACCCCTGTCTTACTCAGTAGATAACTGTAAGTTGAGGTTCATATCTAGTTTTGAATTTGCCATAAACTCCACATAAGTTACAAAATGTGATTGCACTTGTCCCACTTTCTGGCACTTATAGCCACCAAAATACTCTGCTATATCAGATGGAGGCCCCCACAATGCAGGTTTTCCCCCAGTTCTCCTTTGTGCGAATCCTGAGATTTTTCTGTGTCGATGCTTTGAGTATTTTGGTCTCCTGTTGGGTAAGGTATAATTTTTAGCACTACTGTCTATTCATAACCAACTCGCCCTCAGTCACTATTTTTCTCATTAGAGTTCATTTTAAGTCTTTTGCCCAAGTCATATCTTAACTGAAGCTGTGCTGATTTTTTAGGAGATGGAGCCAAGGATTAGTCTCTTATCTCTTCCTTTTTGTTGTACTACAGAAAACTAACTACAATTTCTAGTGTGAGGGTCACACTCTATCCATTTCCATTTATGGTACTCATTTAAAAAATTTTATTCCCTAGACTGTTATCATGTTTCTGTGACCCATGGACTGTAGTCCACCAGGCTCCTCGGTCCATGGGATTCTCCAGGCAAGAATACTAGAGTGGGTAACCATTCCCTTCTCCAGGGGATCTTCTCAATCCAGGGATTAAACACAGGTCTCCTACACTGCAGGTGGATTCTTCCCTATCTGAGTCACCAGGGAACCCCAGATTATTACCATGTGGAAAAGGAATGATTATTAGAATTGACATTGCCATATTACCTGGAGGTTTTCAACTATTTCATGATATCAAAACCTGACAGGTTCAATTTAGACTATGAAAGTCCACCAAAAAAATCTAATGAACATTGTGGGGAGAAAATTAAAATATATTTTCTACAAGTTAATGCAAGCAATATAACATTCTAGAATTTAATTTGTTTCTCCTCAGTAGCTTAAACTGTAGGAGTGGCTCTTAATCACTCTTGGGTCCATCCCTCCCTTTAATTTAGCTTTTGTGTCTGTCTTTGGCTGCTCCTCTTCTTTGTTTGATATAGTTCCTGCACAGGCCTCACTATATGCTGTATCATATTAATATTTGTTTTATAAGATGAATTTTTGTGTTTTTTCCTTTTTTTAAATTGAGATACAACTGCTATATAACATTATATTAGTTTCAGGTCTACAACATAATGATTTATGTGTTTTTTTATTAGTTGTATAAATATTTTAATCTCTCTAACTGCAGTTATTCAATTCACAAGTAAGCTTACAAGGATTTTAAATTATAATTAGAAAGGATTTTTATTCTCCAGAATATGATCTTGTAAGACGTTGGTTATAGCTCTACTCTCTCTGCCTTGTTACGTGAACATGACATTTTGGCTAGAATTTTACAGATTCTGGGTTTCCCTGATGGCTCAATGGGTAAAAAATTCTGCCTGCAATGAAGGAGATACAGGACACATGGGTTTGATCCCAGGTTTGGGAAGATCTCCTAGAGGAGGAAATGGCAACTCACCCTAGTAGTCTTGCCTGAAAAATCCCATGGACAGAGGAGCCCAGTGGGCTACAGTCCAAAGGGTTGCAAAGAATTGGACACAACTGAGCTTGTATAAGTACATACATATTATGGACTCTAGGTTAAGAACAAACTTTAAAATCTCCACCAATAAGTCTATGAAACTCCATCTTTAAGGTTATTAAACATCTTTCCTATTGACATTAACATTGTTTTATCATTAACTAGTAGGGTGAAGTGATTATACTTTCATCACTCTCAGCAACACCTCCTCAGAAAAGCCTTCTCTGACTGCCTTATCTGAGTAAGTATACTCTTATTGTGTATCATTCCACAATGTTTATTTTCTTCGTGGAACTTAGTATTATTTGTAGTTATCAATTGTTTTATTTCTTTGTCAATATTTTGGTTTGTTTCCCTCACTAACCCTTAATTTTCGTGGGCACAAAATGGTATAGTTTTGGCTCTCTACTATAGTCTACATAATACACTTTATGCTTAATATATATTTTTTCAATAAATGAATGAATACATACAGCATATATATGTTGGAGATGAATGTCTAGCTATATATTCATCTAATTTCAATAAATCAATTAAAATGTATTAAACAATGATATTTGTATATGATATTTAGCCAGATACTATCAAAAGAAAGACAACCTACAAAGGAAAATAATATATACACACTAAGAGTTAGATGCCTTATTTGGGAAGTCAATGGGAATCTTATGTTTGGTTTTAGATGAAATCAATTGAGCAATAAGTTTGAGGTATATAAATGTGTCAGTTCACCCACTAAGATTCTCATACAGTTTAGAAATCTGATTAAAAATATACCTCTCAAAGTTAATTAGCCCTTTAGATAGATAACAATTCACCAGTATACTCCTGCTCATTAATAAGGAACTAATTATGAAAAAAAAATAATATGGTGCAGTAAAAGGGGCCATGGTTTGAAAATATATCTTCATCCATCCCTCTATTCATCAAACCTCCACTCAGCTTTCTATCCTTTTAACAAACAGACTAACTATTTACTGAATACAGCCATATTTTATAATATAACATTCACTCCCTATATTTCAATAGATAAAACCCTACAGTGATATGCCCTGGGCAATACGAATTAATATCCTCAACATCCTCAGCTACAAAGTTATTATTCAGTATTATAAGAAATATTATTACAGCACAGTGGCTGATATGCAGAAAGTCTACAATAATATGAAAAATATTATTAGTTTTAAATAATGTCTTTTATTCTATGATTCCATAAGGGAATATACATTTGAAATATTTCAAACCTGAAATGACACTGGTTGGCGTAAAAAATTATCTACAAAACCAGTATTTACAAACTAATAACACCAGAATTTGATGACTAGAGAACTGAAAGTTTATAATTTTGATGATAATTCACATCAGGAGTCTTAAATACTACTTGTGGGCTATCTGTCTAGGCTGCCATTTTTGATACAACCAAAAACCGAAACTATATTGAATAAGAAATGTACAGGATAAACATGGTTCATTTTCTCCATCTCTAATTGGACTTCCAGGGAATGGAAGAATTATACTTTGTCACAGAGGGTTTTGCCTTTTGCTGCATCTTTTAAGTTGTCCATTTTTCCTATTGCTTGAACTTTGGTTACTGCTATTTTTTACTTACCATTTCCAGCATCTTATGGAAGTGATCTTCAAAGGGCAAGTAATCTTGATGAAGGCATTATAGACATATTCAAAAGAATATGAATAGGTCCTTTCAAACATATAAATAATTAAAATGAGGCACATATCTTGCCATTCAAAGCTATATATTATTTCCTTTTAAATTAGCCAAATAAACTGACATAAATGTTTCTTCTTTTTAAAACATTTTAAAATTTTACTCTGAAATATTCCAACCAAAAACTGAAACTTACACAAGAGATATCTATATTAACATTTTTCCATATTGATGATAGTTAATTTAGCTCTTTTTTAAAAAGGGAGCTAAAGGGACACCCAGATTCATAGCTCCATATCTCTGATTCTATTCCCTTCCCTCTCTCTCAAGAGACAAATAATTGTCTTACAATTGATAGCATTCTAAAGCATGTTTAAAATATATTTTCCATCCATGTATATATTTATAACTCATATATTCTATTGTTTTGTGTTTAATGTTATTCATAATTGGTATCATTCTGAATTTGATATTTTCAATTATATTCTTTATTTACATCACATTTTTGAGGTGCATTCATGTTACTATGTATAGATAGATTCATGTATACTTCTAGGTTCCACTGTTTCATTGTTTATGTAAGTCTGTGACAGTAAAGCCATTTATTTTTATCATGTTACAAACAGAGCTGTCGGGAGCATCACTGGATTTGTCTTTATGTACATGTGTGAGAGTTTCTCAAGAGAAGATCCCTGCATTGGTTGCTGGGTCTAGGGTATGTACGTATTTGCCTTTCTGGTCTGCCTTTCCATCAGTATGGATAAGAAATATATTTTCCTCATGTCTTCCCCACAGATCATGTGATAGGATATTAATTATGAATGACCTCTTTCCTCTGACTTACCACTTTTCCAAATACTAGTGAGGCTCAGCATATTTAAAAAAAAAAATTTTTTTGGCCATATTCTATTCTGCTTCTATGAACTTCTTGATGTCCATTTTGACTGGGTTGCTCTTTTTAGTTTGTGAGAATTTTCTTTTATGTTGGATATAACAGTTGGTCAGTTATATGTGTTAAAAAATACAACTTTCAGTTTGTGGCTGGTCTTTTCACTTTTATTCTGATGGCCCTTGCTGTATAGAAATTATCTCCATTTTAATGTGAAATTAGTTTCTTTTATGATTTTTGGATTTGGTGGCTATTTTAGAATATCCTTGCCAACCCCAAGATTCAAAATATTCTTATTTTTTTCCTAAAAGTAATGCAGTTTTGCTTTTACATCTAGATCTTCTATCCATCTGGATTTTATTTTTGAGTGAGGTGTGAGATGACTTCATCCATATGGACAGCCAATTGTCCAGACACCATTTATTGACTGATTCCATCTTTTGTCACTGATTTATAATCTCATCGCTATTTTACCATCACAGTTCTATAATGGTTCTAGCATTGTTGTTGTTGTTCTGTCGCTAAGTTGTGTCCAGCTCTTTGCGATCCCATGGACTGCAGCATGCCAGGCTCCCCTGTCCTTCACTATCTCTTGGAGTTCACTCAGATTGAGGCTGTTGAGTTGGTGATGCTATATAATCATCTCACCCTCTGCCACCGCCTTCTCCTCTTGCCGTCAGTCTTTCCCAGCATCAGAGTCTTTTCCAATGAATTGGCTCTTTGCATCAGGTGGCCAAAGTATCAGAGTTTCAGCTTCATCATCAGTCTACCAAAGAACATTTAGTTCTAGCATATCTTTTGTGATAGTTGCCTCCTATAATTAGCTAATTATATTTGCCAGCTGTAATTAGCATCCACTGTCCACCCAGAATCCTTCATCACGAAAATTTTCAAACATACCTAAAAGTTGAAAGAATAGTACAGTGAACACTATATACTCATCAACAAGATTATACAGTTAAATGCTATATTTTACTGTATCATATATCCATCTATTCATATCTCTTTCTATTCATCAATTTTTCTTAACTTTTGTCATGAATATCATATTAAACTGCACTTCTAAAACTTAAGTATACATATTAAATGGAATTTGATACTTCTCTGTTTTTTAAGATTACATTTACACACATTGAAATGCAAAAATTATATCCTACTGAGTTTTGACCAGTGCATACACTTATGAACCCAAATCACTATTAGTAAATAAAATACTATTATCAACCCAAAACGCTCTCTCCATCCCTTTTCAGTCACCCCTCCCAGACACTCTGCTGATTTTTTTGACCATAGATTATTTTTGCATTTTCTAGAATTTCATATAAATGGAATCATACAGTATATACTCATGCAAGACTTCATTCACTCTGTATAATGTTTCTGAGCTCTACCATGTTATTTAACATAACTGTAGCTTGTTCCTTTTTCTTGTTGAATGGTGTTACACTGTATGAGTATGCTGCCACTTCTTTATCCATTCTCCATCTGATGCTCTTTGGACTGTCTGCAGCTTCTTGCTACTATGTATAAATCTGCATTAAACATTTGTGAACCACACTTTTTGAAGATACATATTTTCTATTCTTTTGAGTTATGTCTTAAGGGTGGAATTTTTAGATTAACAGGTATTTATTTAACTTTATAAGAAGCTGTCAAACTTACAAAATCTTATCATTTTACATAATGACCAAGAAAAAGTGAGAGTTCTGGTTACTCCATGTCCTCATTAACATGGAAGTTGATGCTGTCATTCTTATTAGTTTTTGCCATTCCAGTGGGTGTATAGTGCTATGTCATTATGATTTTAATGAATATTTTCTTGATGGCTACTAAATATTGGGCATCTTTTTCATAAGGTTATTGATCATTTGTATATCTTTTTTTTCAAAGTGTCTGTTTAAATCTTTCACTATTTTAACTGGGTGGTTTGTCTTTATTATTCCATTGTGAGAATTCATTTTATATCCTGTCTATAACCCTTTGTTAGGTACTTGTTCTGTAAATATTTCTCCCAGTTTGTGAGTGTCCTCTTAGTTTTCTTAAATGATAGATTTTGGTGAGCAGAAGTTTTTCATTTTAAGAAGTCTGAAGTGTTAGGTTCTCAGGGTTGTCATAACAAAGTATCACAAATCAGGGGCTGAAATAGCAAGAATTTATAATTCCATAGTCTTGAGAATGAATGTCCAAAATAGGTCATTAAGACTGGTTCCTTCTGAGGGCTCTTAGGAAGAATATGTTCCTTGCATCTCTCCTAGCTCCTGGTGACTACTGGCAATCCTTGGCGCTCATTAGCTTGTAAATGCATCAGTTGAATCTCAGCCTCCATCTTCACATGGCATTCTTCCTGAATTTATCTCTTCTCGTGGTCATCATCTTATTAGGGCACACATCATACTGGCTTAGGGGTCATCCTGTTTCAGTATGACCTCATCTTAAATCTGCACATATTTCCAAATAAGGTCAAATTCTAAGGTAGTGGGTGTTAGGACATCAGTGTATCTTTTTAGGGGGACACAATTGAACCCATAATATCCAATTTTTCAACCATTTTCCTTTTTTGATCAATGCTATCTCTGTGCTATCTCAGAAAGCATTACTTCTCCCAAGTTGGAAAAATATTTCCCCTTGTTTTCTCTAGAAAATTTTTTGGCTTAGATTTTATGTTTCAGAATCTACCTCAAATTAATTTTTGTTTGTGGTATAAAATAATGATTGAGGTTCTTCTTTAAGTGGATATCTAATTTTTTTCCAGCAGGTTGGTAGAAAACACTTTCCCTATTCTCATTACATTGCTATGGCACCTAAGTGAAAATTCAGTTGATTATAGGAGTATAAGTTTACTTTGAGGCTCTCTGTTCTGTTTAACTGATCTACAGGCATACCTCATTTTATTGTGCTTTGCTTGATTGCACTTCACAGATATTGAGGGTTTTTTCTTGTTATTGTCTGTTTTTTATGTATTTATTTTTTGTTCTTGTTCATTTTTTGTTTTAACAAACTGAAGGTTTATGGTGTTCCTGCATCCTACATATCTGTTGGCTCCATTTTTCCAAAGCATTTGCTCACTTCATGCCTCTGTGTCACATTTTGGTAATTCTCAAAATTTCTCCACCAGCAAATAGATTGTCTCTGCTGAAAACTCAGGGGATGTTTAGTCTTTTTTTTTTTTTTTTAGCAATAAAGTATTTTTAAAAGTAAGGTAAGTACACTGATTTTTAGACATAATATAATTGCACACTTAATAGACTAATAGTATAAACATAGCTTTCATGTGCACTGGGAAACAAAAATTTGTGAGACTTGCTTTATTGTGATAGTCACTTTATTTGTGGTGATCTGGAACCAAACACATAATATCACTGAGATATGCCTGTATTTGTCTATTCTACTACCATGATGTACTTGCCCATATGGTACACAGCCACAAGAAGAGACAAACACACGGAGAGAATGGCATGTAATGATGGAGGCAGAGACTGGAGTGATGCATTCACAAGCCAAGGAATGCCAGAGGTTGCCTGCAGCCATCAGAAGCTAGGAGAGATGCATGGGACAGATTATCTTTAAGAGCCCTCTGAAAAAACCAACCCTACCAACATCTTGATTTTAGACTGTTATCCTCCAGACTTTGAAATAATAGATACCTGTTTGTTTTAGCCACCTGTTGAATGGTTGTTACTCCTAGGATTCACATCTTTATGGTACCCATTCAATATGAAGATAAAAGTGTGTTAGCAAAAAGTCCTTCTTGCCCCGCAGGCAATCTCTGCACCAGTATCTTTTCTCTTCCCCTCTTAACAGCACTTCACCAAAAGTGCTGTTCAGGCTCTGAGCTGCTAATTCCTCAATTAGGAAATTCTCTTAGGAAAAAAGTAGCCATAAACCCTGGGCTCATCTCATCGAGTTTCTGTCCTTTGCCCTACTCCATCATCACCTGCAAATTTGTTACTCTCTTATTACCTACCTCTCCAGACACCTTCCAACAGAATTTCTTATATTGACTTCAGCTTGCCTGGTTACCCTAATTGTGAGAGCTATTAAAGGTATCTATCTTGATATCAGAGACAGAAGTCCCCTAATATTCTTTATTTGTTCATTTTTTGGATTATTGTAGCCAGAAATATACCTACTTCAATACCCTTTAAGTAAACAGGTTTTAGTATGTTAAACCTATTTTTATATAATCAATGTATTTCATATTCAACCTACTTTTGTTAGATTTTTAATAGATAATCTCAATTTTTACAGAATTCTTGAATCAAGCAGTCTGAAGTTAATATCTGTACCCTTATGCCAATAGTAATATAAACTTACAACATTTTATCTGCAATCGTTGCTCTACTTTTCTGCAAGTTTTTATCACCCTATATTTTAGCTCTACTTGTTTCATGCCCCCTAAATTGGGTGTAGCTATTGTTTTTATTAAATAAAGTAAACACTTCTTTAGATTTATCTACATGATACATTTCCTACTTTTCTTTTCATTCTGATTTCTACTTCTAGATTTACTTTCCCTCTTGAATTAAGAGTTCATACAGCAGCAGTCTGTTAGTAGCAAACTATCCAACCAGTCCATCCTAAAGGAGATCAGTCCTGGGTGTTCACTGGAAGGACTGATGCTGAAGCTGAAACTCCAATATTTTGGCCACCTCATGCAAAGAGTTGACTCTTTGGAAAAGACCCTGATGCTGGGAGGGATTGGGGGCAGGAGAAGAAGGGGTCAACAGAGGATGAGATGGCTGGATAGCATCACTGACTCGATGGACATGAGTTTGAGTAAACTCCAGGAGTTGGTGATGGATGGGGAGGCCTGGCATGCTGAGATTCATGGGGTCGCAGAGGACATGACTGAGCAACTGAACTGAACTGAACTGAACTGACTTGAGTTGTTGTCATTGCTTTTATCTTAGCTATTTAAAGATTTTGAGGTGTGTTTTTGTGTTTTTATTTTGCAGTTTCTGTGTGTGTGTGTGTGTGTGTGTGTGTGTATGTGTGTGTGTATATGTGTGTATATAATGTGTGTGTTTGTGTGTGTGTATTTTTATCAATCTATTTTTTTGTCTAATGGTATTACTTTATAAGCATTCTGCCTTCTAATCTGGTTGTTTTTAAGATCCATCTCTTATCTCTGGTGTTTAAGATCTTATCTCTGTTTTTGAATTTAGGAAGTAGAGTCCCTTATTATCCATGGGCGATTGGGTCCAGGACTAGCCTAGGATACCAAAATCCCCAGACACTCAAGTGGCTAGTCAGCCCTCAATATACATGTTCTGTATCTGCAGAGTCAACCAACCATGTATGGTATATTACTGTATTTATTTTTTTAATGTGTGTATAAGTGGATCTTCACAGTCAAACCTGTGTTGTTCAAGGGTCAACTGTATAAATATGTGTTAATCCTTCTGAAAACTTTTTGTCCTTCCTGAATCTGAGTATTCCCATCTTTTATCACATCTTAAGAATTCTCAGTCATTGTCTCCATTATTTCTCTCTCTTCTATCTGTCCTCCTAGATCTTCATACATCTACTTTGAACCTTTTCCTTGTATCATCCCTGTCTTATAACATCTCTTTTATACTTTAACCTCATCTATCCTTGTTGCATTTGGTTAATTTCTTCTAATTAGTGAATTTTCACTAATCAGCTCTTCAACTATGTCAACTATTCCTATGTTGCTGCTGTTCCATCACCAAGTCATGTCTGACTTTGTTACCGCATGGACTGCAGCACTCCAGACTTCCCTGTTCTTCACTGTCTCCCGGAGTTTGCTCAGATTCATGTCCATTGATTTGGTGAGGCCATCCAACTATCTCATCCTCAGTCATCCACTTCTCCTTTTGTCTTTAATCCTTCCCAGCATCAGGGTCTTTTCGAATGACTTTACTCTTTGCATCTGGTGGCCAAAGTACTGGAGCTTCAGCTTCAGCATCTGTCCTCCCAATGAACATTCAGGTTTTATTTTCTTTAGGATTGACTGATTTGATCCCCTTTGCACTCAAAGGGACTCTCAAGAGTTTTGTCCAGCACCATAATTTGACGGAATCAATTCTTCAGTGCTCAGACTTCTTTATGGTTCAACTCTTACATCCATACAATTCCTGGAAAAACCATAGCTTTGACTATAGACCTTTGTTGGTAAAGTGATGTCTTTGCTTTTTAATATGCTAAGTTTGTCATAGCTTTCCTTCCAAGGAGCAAGTGTCTTTTAATGTCATGGCTGCAGTCATCATCCTCAGTGATTTTGGAGCCCAAGAAAATAAAATCTGTCACTGTTTCCACTTTTTCCCCTTCTATTTGCCATGAAGTGATGGAACCAGATGCCATGATCTTAGTTTTTTGAATGTTGAGCTATCTCTATAACACATGTTTTTACAATTTACATTTTAATTGCTAGACTTCTTGCTTTTCAAAATTTTTTTCAGATGACCTTGTTCTTTTTCATAGTGTCTTGTTCTTTTAATAAGGTTTCTATTGCTCTTTAAAATCTTTCATAATTGCACAAATTATTTTATAATCTTCATCAAATTGCTGAAGCATATGAAGTTCTTCATCTCTGATTCTATTTGGTATATATATGTATGCTTGACATTGCTCATTACTCAGCATGAGTTGCTTTCTGATTTGTTTCTGCTTTTATATGTGAGGCTTCACATCTGGAATTTTGCTTTTGTGTTTTATTCTGATAAACTCCCCAAGATAGTCCTCATGTTGTTCTTTTAAAAACACTTCTCTAAAGTTTTTGGGTTTCTGAATCATATGAAGCCTCATTTAAAAGAAAATCTTTCCAGAAAATTTTTAAGTAGTATTCCACTGAATCTCTGCATGCATTATTTACTTCTAATATAATATCAGCAAATTTGTGAGTTAGATATTATTATTATTTTTCTACTACAGATAGAAAAATTAAGATGCAATAGATGCAATGTTAATAGAAATGCAACACTAATTGATGCAGTATTAATAAAATATCTGAAGCTGCATGACTAAGTGGCATATGTAGAGCTCAAATCAAGACCAGACTGATTTCAAACCATGTTCTTAATCATTGCACTATGCTTTGTTGCTAGTCAGACAAACAGTTCATCACCTCAAACAACATTTCATCTGTCATCCTTACATATCTATTAGATTATAAATAAATAGTTGAGGCTATGCTGAAGAAGGCAACAGTATGTATTAAAATTTTCTGCATATTGATTTAGCCAGAAGCGAAAAAATGAATGATTATTTTCAAGCAGCTATGTAATTTGGAATTCATTTACTCATTACAGACTTTTTGTTTTATATACAATACATAAGTATATATATAATTTTATAAATAAATGTATATATATAATTTGTTTTTTAAATAAATATATATAAAATTTGTGTTGCAAAATGAAAATGAGTCACCAGACTGGATGGGTCCACTCAATTTTGGTAGTGATAGACTCTTTTAGGCTATATTTATGCTATTCTTAATTGCCTCTCCTCCCACATTATACTACAGTGCTGTCATGAATCACTGACTGCACAGAGTAGCTATCCTATATCTCATTATAAACATCACTGCCTTCATTCTCATTTCTATTCTTAGCTGAAAATGTTTCTTCATTTGATTGTACTATTTAAATTTATTTCTCTCGTTTTCTATTATTTAATATTTTCCTTGAATTATTTACAGTATTTTCTAAGGTACCTGAAAATGAGGGAGGATTCAATATAAAATAAAATGGTCCTGTTTTCAGTGACACTAAGTAGAGTATAATAATTTGCTTCTGGACTCCATCCAAGCTTTCCTAAATTTTGTATATAAATTGTCAAAAAGCAACTCAGCTATGCTAGTGAGTATATCCTAAAGCATTGCTTCATTAAGATTTAATGTGTTTTTAGAATAAAAAAAGACTTTTGTTGACATTTTGTTACCCTATATAGAAAAAATCTGGCAATTATAGGCATTTCAGAGTGTATATAAAAAGTTTACCTTGAGCAAAGCAAAACATTTAATAAATATTTTAATTAGGCTTTGGAAAGTGGTATACACAGGAGAATGGAGAATGATAAAAACTGGAATAGAACACATATATCAGAGCTACTTAAATGTCCCCAAATAATCAAATTATTTATTACTTATTGGGTTGTACACATTTATTTTTACCAAGACTCACTATGTGAAATTTACAACTAGACATTTTTGAGTATGAAGCTTTTTTGGGTTTGTGGACCCAACTGCAGTGTGCATATGTGTATGTGGGGGAGGGGACGCTTCCCACACAACGCCAAGCAATTCTCAGACACCACCAGGGTGTCCAAGAATGCAACTCATTTCTCACACCATCTACACAGAATCAGCATCAGATTCTATAAACTGAGGGCTCAGTCCCACAAGACTGACCCCACCTACCCCTATCTTAGATGTACTTCTGACCAACTGACTATAAATCAGAAGTTTCCATGACTCTCTCCTTAGGTTTCATTAATTTGCTAGAGCAGCTCACAAAACTGAGAAACATACTACTTACTAGATAGCCAGTATGTTATATAAGGATATAACTCAGGAGCAGCTAGATGGAGGAGGTACTGTTTCAATGGTAGCCAATATGGCAGGGTATGGGGAAGGGGCATGGAGCTTCCATGCCCTCTCCAGGATGCAGCCCTCTCAGCAGATCCAAGATTTCACCAATTCAGAAGCTATCTGAACCTCCTCCATCTTATGGGATTTTTGTGGAGGCTTCAGAAGTAGAAGATATTAAGAAGAGGTGGCAAGAATACACAGAAGAACTATAGAAAAAAGATCATGACCCAGATAATCATGATGGTGTGATCCCTCACCTAGCCAGACATCCTGGAATGTAAAGTCAAGTGGGCCTTAGGAAGTATCACTGTGAACAAAGCTAGTGGAGGTGATGGAATTCCAATTGAGCTATTTCAAATCCTAAAAGATGATGCTGTGAAAGTGCTGCACTCAATATGCCAGCAAATTTGGAAAACTCAGCAGTGGCCACAGGACTGGAAAAGGACAGTTTCATTCCAATCCCAAAGAAAGGGAATGCCAAAGAATGCTCAAACTACTGCACATTTGCACTAATCTCACATGCTAGTAAAGTAATGCTCAAAATTCTCCAAGCCAGGCTTCAGCAATAAGTGAACCATGAACTTCCAGATGTTCAAGCTGGTTTTAGAAAAGGCAGAGGAACCAGAGATCAAATTGCTAACATCTATTGGATCATTGAAAAAGCAAGAGAGTTCCAGAAAAACATCTACTTCTCTTTTATTGACTATGCCAAAGCCTTTGACTGTGTGGATCACAATAAACTGTGGAAAATTCTGAAGGAGATGGGAATACCAGGCCACCTGACCTGCAGAAACCTGTATGCAGGTCAGGAAGCAACAGTTAGAACTGAACATGGAACAACAGACTGGTTCCAAATAGGAAAAGGAGAACACCAAGTCTGTATATTGTCACCCTGCTTATTTAACTTATTTTGCACAGTACCTCATGAGAAACTCTAGGCTGGAAGAAGCACAAGCTGGAATCAAGATTGACAGGAGAAATAACAATAACCTCAGATGTGCAGATGACACCACCCTTATGGCAGAAAGTGAAGAGGAACTAAAAAGCTTCTTGATGAAGAGGAGAGTGAAAAAGTTGGCTTAAAGCTGAACATTCAGAAAACTAAGATCATGGCATCTGGTCCCATCCCTTCTGGCAAATAGACGAGGAAACAGTGGAAACTGTGGCTGACTTTATTTTTGGGGGCTCCAAAATCACTGCAGATGGTGATTGCAGCCATGAAATTAAAAGATGCTTACTCCTTGGGAGAAAAGTTATGAGCAACCTAGACAGCATATTAAAAAGAGAGACATTACTTTGTCAACAAAGATCCGTCTAGTCAAGACTATGGTTTTTCCAGTAGTCATGTATGGATGTAAGAATTGGACTATAAAGAAAGCTGAGCCCCAAAGAATTGATGCTTTTGAACTGTGGTGTTGGAGAAGACTCTTGAAAGTCCCTTGGACTGCAAGGGGATCCAACCAGTCCACCCTAAAGATCAGTCCTTGGGTGTTCATTGGAAAGACTGATGTTGATGCTGAAACTCCAATACTTTGGCCACCTGATGCAAAGAGCTGACTCATTTGTAAAGACCCTGATGCTGGGAAAGATTGAAGGCAGGAGGAGAAGGGGACAACAGAGGATGAGATGGTTAGATGGCATCACTGACTCAATGGACATCAGTTTGGGTAATCTCCAGGAGTTGGTGATGAACAGGGAGTCCTGGCATGCTGCAGATCATGGGGTCACAAAGAGTTGGACACGACTGAACGACTAAACTGAACTGAACTCACTGTATAGTCATAATTGATTAAATTATTGACCATTGGCAATTGATTCAACCTCTAGGCCCTCTCTCTTCCCTGGAAATCATAGAGTAGGACTGAATGTTCCAATCCTCCAGTCATATGATTTGTTCTCCTGGCAACCAGCCGCCATCCTTAGGAATGTGTTGACTAGGTGGGTAGGTGGGTGGCAAAAGTTACCCCATTAACATAGCCAAAAACACTTTTATATCCCTTATCACAAGAAATTTCAAAGTTTTTAGGAGACGTAGGTCAGAAACTCTGAACAAAGACCAAATGTTTATGAGATATATATTTTGGTCATCTGAATAACCAAGTATGTATTTTTTTCGCATTATCACCATAGAGCTAGAATGGGTGATCTTAGTGTGAAAATATAAGTCATATCTTCTCTAATATTCTAATACATATATTCATTCATGAAAAACCATTTATAATAATCTAGAGATGTAAGGATTTTTCTCCTGAACTTGAGATTTATAATTTTACCAATGATAAAATTGATCTAAGTATGAAAATTTCCAAGTTAAGGAAACTTTCTTCCTGCTGAAGCACTTTCTCTTTTTTAAACCTATTTTTCATATTTACTCTTTTGAATGAAATATAATGACTACTAAAATTAACTCTTCTTATAGTTGTAAATATATAATAGAGTGGCAAGATCTATAATGATCTATTAAAATATTTTCTGAAACTTTGCAATGAAGTGATACATTTACTAGGTATTATTTACATTGTTAAACTCTAACAGTTCTTCACATTTGAATAACTAAATAATGATATGGTTTGCCATATGTTTCCATTTAATGAAGCCTTGTATTGATACTTAAATGCTTCATTAAGTCACAAGCTGCCAAAATAAGTAGTTTTTCTCTTGTCATAAATGTGACATGGTTTAACTTAAAAGTCTTGTCATTTTAAAAATTAAGAATGCTTTTATTCTGCATATATTATAAGCAACATCTCTCTCAATATTTCAGGTTTACATACAAAACATTTTCAGGAGGTTGACATTGTAGTTTGGGAATTTTTGTGAACAATTTTCTTGTCAGTAGAAGGTTGTATGAGTTGTTATAACTATCATTTCATCATAAACTAAACAAAGTTTATATGCAATTTTCAAAAGCTTCTTGAAGTGACACCTGTTTCATTAATAATAATAATGAGCTTAAAAAGTCCTCGTCTGAGCTGTAAACAACAAACAAAAAACTGTAATTTCACCAAAATCATATTTTTTCAAGACAGCCAGCTACCTTGAAAATGAGAAGTTTGGAAAATGACAAGTTCAGATATTCTGAAAAACACATGTGGCTCGTAACAGTGCTATCAGATTTTGCCTTTCTATCTTTTCAAAAAAAATGCCGAGGACTAATTTTACAACATAATCATAAGGTTTAATTAGTACATGAGTTCTAACTGATATTTATTTTGAGCAAATTGTAGCTTTTACATTTTGTTTTCTAGGAGATGCATTGTTTTCTAGGAGATTGTGTGGAAGAAAATTCAGCATGAATAAGTGATTATTTCAAGTTGATTCATTAAATATGAGTCATCTTAAAGAAAATTAAAGGACAACTGATTGTATATAATAGTTGATAGAATGATATTTTTGCAAACCTTGGTTTGCAGAGGAATGATGTGTGTCAATACTTGAATTTTAAAATATTTATACAATAACAAATGTATTTGAACATGTAGAAATTATTCAGGACTCTGAAGCATGATCATTTTCCTTTGAGTGTAATTCATATGGATTATTTTAATGTAGGTCCTCAAAGATTTTTTAAAATATAAAACTAAATTAAATATTTGTTTTAGCCTTTCAGATTATAGTTATCTTTTTTTGCTTTCTCATTTTTTATTACTATAAACTATCTTTTAGTCTGGCTAATATAATAAGAAAATCCAGTGTTTGCATACATGAGATATGTGTATATGGAATAAAAACTCAAATGCCTATAGGACAGATAGTAATATAAATATGTATATAAAATGAGAAAATGTAGTTTGATCTGTGTCTGAATGTATTTTTGGTTTAAACATATTCAAAGACAAAGAGCATATCAAACAACAACCATAAAATTTAACTCAAACAAAACACACTTGCAGTTTAAATTTGGGCCTAAAGGCTACCAGTTGTTGACCTACAACACGTGCTTTGTCACTAAGTCATATCTGACTCTTTTTTGACCCCGTGGAATGTGGCTGGCCAGGCTCCTCTATCCACAGGATTTCCCAGGCAAGAATACTAAAGTGGGTTGCCATTTTCTTCTCCAGGGGATCTTCTTGACCCAGGGATCAAACCTGAGTCTTATGCATTCCATGTGGATTCTTTACCACTGTGCCTCCTGGGACGCCTCAAAACCCCTAACATACAGGTTTCCAGTTAATAAACACTAGAAATTAACAAATGATTTTTCATTATAATTCCATATCCAATGCTTTTTTATATATATATTCATTTATATTATATTAAATAATGATCAATTTCCCACCTTTTATTACCATTTTAGTTTCTTCTCTTTCCATAACTCAGTATCTAAAAAGCCCATGAACTAGAAAATAAATGGCAAACCATAGGGTGGAAAAGGAAAAAAACAGTCTTTTGAATAGACACTAACATGTTTCTCAGTAAGTCATATATTTTTATATTTTTATGAAAAGATCACTGAACAGTATCTCAAGTACTTAACAATGGTATGGTGTCATATGTTCAGTTTTTTGGTTATATTTGTACAAGTTTGAAGGAAGTCTATTGGGGAACCACATAAGACAATGAATCCTGATTCTGGCTTTCATTAGAATCACCTGTGTATTACTTAAAAATATGAGCCCACCCTTGTTAATTCCAGTATAGCAGGTATATGTAGTTTAGGAGTTGTTACAGATGACTCTAGTTTAGAATTAAAGACCTTGGTTATTAAAAGGCTTACACTCTATCAGCAAGGGTCTCACCTGGAAGTTTATTGGAAATACAGAATCTGAGGCCTCACCTAGATTTACTGAATCAGAATCTGAATGTTCACAAGGTTGCTGGGTGATTTGTGTGAACACTAAAGTGTCAGGTACTTTGGACTAAGAAATGACCTCCTTTGGAGCTAAATAACCCCTTACAGGGACTATAGGTAAGACTTGCTCTTGTTAGATTTCAAGGGTGACCAGAAACTTACTAAAAGAATCCCAGGCCTAGAAATTGACATTAACCTCAAAATGCCAATGTGTTAGTTTGTATTGAGAAATGACACCTGTCACAAAGTCCAGACTATTCAAATCCACTTAACTAGCATCTTTTCTTCCAATGGAGTCAAGTCTCTAAGAACCAGATCATAATCAGACGAAATTAGAGTGGATTTCACCAAAAGTTATCAGCAAAGATAGCTAGAGAAACTTTTCTGATGTGGACGCTGAATGAGAATAACTCTTTTGAACAAGATTACCTCAACTTACACATCCTTGTCTATGTATTCTTCTGTATAACTTCTGGGTCTGTTTTCATTTCCATCTCTTTACCTGTATTAGTACTCTGGTCTGGACCACAACTTTAACACTGATGGCTTGGCTTCCCAGGTGGCACTAATGGTAAAGAATCTGCTTGCCAATGCAGGAGACACAAGAGATGTGGGTTCAATCCCTGGGTCTGAAAGATTCCCTGGAGGAGGAAATGGCAACCCACTCCAGTATTCTTACAAAAAAGTCCATGGACAAGAGGAGTCTGGTGGACTACAGTCCATCTCAAAGAGATGAACATGACTGAGCACATACAGTTAGATACCATTTACTGACTGCTTCTTAATTGTCAAGCATTATTTCATTTAATATCATCATCCCCTATTTTTGGATGGGAAAATTAAGAAATAGAGATGTAAGTCAGTTACTCATTTTTGCACAGCCAGTAAGTGGATGGAGGTTAGAGTTCAAGCATAGGTTTTTTTTTGTTTTTTTTTTTCTGAATTAAGACTGTATAGTATTGTTAGTCACTAAGTAGTATCCAACTCTTCTGTGACTCCATGGACTATATCCCACCAGGTTCCTCTGTTCATGAGATTTCCCAGGCATGAGTACTGCTGTGGGTTGCTATTTCCTTCTACAGGGGATCTTTCCAACCCAGGGATTGAACCCACATCTCCTGCATTGGCAGGTGGATTCTTCACCTCTGAGCCACCAGGGAAGTCCCCCATATAGTACAGATCCAAGAAAACTCCTGTATTACCAGTCTAGAACTACCCCAGATCACCTGACTGAAAGTAATACTTACTTATTTTGCATTATACTCTTTTAACTCCATGCTTTGGGGACTGGACATATTTCACCTAGGTGCTTTTTATAGCTCAAATTACATTTTTCATCATTCCAACATTTTGGGGAAATTCTTCAGTGTAATTCCTTAAGTACTAACAATAATTCTCTTTTCCAAGATTATTAAATGCTTACAAAATATTTATTTAATAATGCTTTAGAATAGATGAAGATGTAGTTAAAGAATCTCAGTAATTGGAAAAAATAAAAAGGATACAATTAAGTTACTTCAGGTTATTTTTATGAATCTTTATGCTGTTGAGTTTAGCAATGAGGGATTTTAAGGAAGAGATCAGCAATGGATAATTAACTATTCTCTATTTTCTTGATTCTGGGATTTAAAAAATATGTTCTCAGCAACACAAATATTAATTAGATGCTAATTAATAATTTCACCCATGAAACATTTACAAAACAAATATGCAAATCCTCATAACCAACTTGCACTCTAGTGATGATTAGGCTATCATTATATTCAGGAGCAATTCTGATGAATGCATAAGATTTTAAGAGTATGACCTAATGCTAATATAGTGAAAACTTTAAACTTTTTTTTCTGATTTTGTTTCTCTCAGTAGTTCATAAGGATAGGAATACATTTCTAACATTCATATTTAAACTACCTTTATACTTTACTGTTTCATTCAGTTTTGAAATTGTATTTACAAATTTGATGTAGACCAGTTGTTTGTAACAATTTTGGTTCATGAACTGTTTTGAGAAAACAATGAAAGTTGTCACTTAACAGTAAGAATTGCTCATGTTAACAAAATTTTCCATATGATATGGTAGCTCAGAGGTTTCTCTAAACTCTCAAGTGCATTTCACATCGACAGTCTCTGATATAGGTGGGGGCTGAGAGATCAGACATGCAGCCTCAGTCCTACCACTAATGTAATATGTGATCATCTACAACTTCATCTCTCAAAGTATACTATTCATAATCTAAAAAATTAGGAAGTTGATTGTTAAGGTACTGTCCAGTTCTGATAAAATGAATACTAAATTTAATTCTTAAATGTGGAGATACAGTGCTCTTCTTTGTAATACATAAGTGCCATGCCCCGGTGGCTCAGTGGTCAAGAATCTGCCTGCAAGATGCGAGTTCAATCCCTGGGATGGGAAGAACCCCTAGAGAAGGAAATGGCTACCCACTCCAGTGCTTTTGCTGGGATATCTCATGGACAGAGGAGACTGGCAGGCTATAGGCCTTGGACTATAGAGTCAGACTAAGTCAGGCTAAGAGTCAGACATGAGTGAGCATGCATGCAGTCTTCAATTTAGGTTCCAGATGAATATTGTCTTTTAAAATGCTCACATTGGTAGACCATCTGATTACTCTAGGAAGAGGAACCATCGCTAGACAGAGAGAACATCACTCAAAATATTTTAAGAATTATATTCTGTAATTTCCAGTCACAGAAAATTTTCACCACTTACTATCATGAAATCACTTTGCAGAGAAATTGCTGAGCAACTGTTGTGACTCTTTGAATAATCTAAAAATCAGGAAATTTAAAAAAAAACTGATGCTCGAGAAGATTATTGCCATTTTCTCAGAAATAAAGATAGTGTGAGTGACAGATAATTGACCCATTAAATTTATGTCTATCATAGGTAAACTCTGGACTGTATTGCAAAACAGAATGTCTAAATAAGCATGTACTAGTCGTCAGAAATAGTTAACAAATTCTTCCCCAAATGTCTCATTTCCTTTTCTGTTAGGCTCACTATCAGAGATCAAATTGCCAACATCTGTTGGATCATCGAAAAAGTGAGAGAGTTCCAGAAAAACATCTACTTCTGTTTTATTGACTATGCCCAAGCCTTTGACTGTGTGGATCACAACAAACTGTGGAAAATTCTGAAAGAGATGGGAATACCGAACCACCTGACCTGCCTCCTGAGAAATCTGTATGCAGGTCAAAAAGCAACAGTTAGAACTGGACATGGAACAACAGACGGGTTCCAAATTGGGGAAAGAGTAAGTCAAGGCTGTATATTGTCACCCTGCTTATTTAACTTATATGCAGAGTACATCATGAGAAACTCTGGGTTAGAAGAAGCACAAGCTGGAATCAAGATTGCCAGAAGAAATATCATTAACTTCAGATATGCAGATAACACCACACTTATGGCAGAAAGCAAAGAAGAACTAAAGAGCTTCTTGATGAAAATGAAAGAGGAGCATGAAAACAGTTGGCTTAAAACTCAACATTCAGAAAACTATGATCATGGCATCCAGTCCCATCACTTCGTGGCAAGTGGATGGGGAAATAATGGAATTTATTTCATTGCAGATGGTGCCTGCAGCTGTGAAATTAAAAGACGCTTGTTCCTTGGAAAGAAAGTTATGAGCAAACTTGACAGCATATTAAAAAGCAAAGACACTTTGCCAACAAAGGTCCATTTAGTTAAAGCTGTGGTTTTTCCAGTAGTCATGTGTGGATGTGAGAGTTGGACTATAAAGAAAGCTGAGTGCCGAAGAATTGATGCTTTTGAGGTGTGGTGTTGGAGAAGACTCTTGAGAGTCCCTTGGACAGCAAGGTGATCCAATCAGTCCATCCTAAAAGAAATCAGTCCTGAATATTCATTGGATGGACTGAAACTGAAATACTTTGGCCACCTGATGTGAAAAACTGATTCGTTGGAAAAGACACTTATGCTGGGAAAGATTAAAGGCAGGAGGAGAAGGGGATGACAGAGGATAAGATGGTTGGATGGCATCACCAACTCAATGGACGTGAGTTTGAGTAAACTCCGGGAGTTGGTGATGGACATGGAAACCTGGCGTGCTGCAGTCCATGGGATCGCAAAGAGTCAGACATTACTGAGCGACTGAACACTACTAAGTTAATTGGTAAAAGTTGCATTTCAAGAAGGTGTTGGACACTCTCTGCTGTACCAACCTTGATAAAAGGGTG
Source organism: Odocoileus virginianus (assembly GCF_023699985.2). NCBI lineage: Eukaryota > Metazoa > Chordata > Mammalia > Artiodactyla > Cervidae > Odocoileus > Odocoileus virginianus. The sequence continues at coordinate 35,677,269 of NC_069689.1, read as the reverse complement.
GAAAAATTGGGTTAAATGAGAATGAAGTAAGTGGATTCATAACTAGGAACAAGTATCTTCTCCAGTATGTTATTTTAGGCCTCTATATTTGGATCTTCCATAGCCATTTATATATTGGTGAGATAATAACATGGATAACAATTAACTTTGCAAAAGAGAAAGCCATCAAATAATAGAAAAGCATTTATAAATACTTTGGTAGAAGTAAAACTGACTGATATTAACATAGTACATCTTTTTTTAAGAACCAATGTACCAGTTTATTGGAGAAGGGCATGGCAACCCACTCCAGTATGCTTGCTTGGAAAATCCCACGGACAGAGCATCCTGGTGGGCTAACTCCATAGGGTCACAAAGAGTCAGATATGATTGAAGTGACTTACACACATACACATGCACACTAATTTATAATTAAATCCATGTAATCAATGACGTGCATTTAAATTTCATACAGTCATCAAATATTTATTGGTCAGGTAGTATATGCCAAGAGTTATGTCTCACATGGCACAGTGTCATGGCACTCCCAGCATGGTATACAACACTTGGCATATAGTCCTTCAGGAAGCTCACAGTTTTATGTTGGAAGTTAAGTAATAAGCAATAATGCAGAAAATAGTAAGAACCATTAATAAGAACATGTTCTTAATACAAGAGAAATAAAAAGCAAGGGAATTTTAACCCTGATTTGATGAGTCAGAGAGTGTTTCATATAAGACATGCTCCTTGAGCTCTGTTAAATAAAAGTTTGCCAATGCATGAGGCTGGGAGGAAGATAGGGAGTCTGGCAAGGATAACATTTCAGATAAAGAAGATAACACCTACCAATGTGTGGAATCATACTGAATTTAGGAGAACTGCAAGTAGTTCCACATAAGTTCAAGTAGAGAAAGTTTGATCTGGAAAGGGCAGGAAACAAGTTGTGGAAGGATTTTTCTATATCCTATTTAAAAGTATTAACTTTTTTAAAGTGGAGAAAGGAGTAGAAAAGAACTAAATTTTAATTAATTTTTATTTTATGGCAGGCATTCAACTAGGCGTTTCACCTTTTTAACTCCATCCAGTATAACCCTTACTAATGGGAAATTGTTATTATTCCCATTTTGCATATAGGAAAAATTCTGAAAGGTTAAATAACTTGCTACGGTTTAGTTCTTTTGTTTGAAAGATTGCTGCAGAGAATATTGGGAGAAGATGTATCTGTGTGGAAAGGGGATGGAAGAAAACTATGAACCTGATTTTGGACATGCTGTTAAGATACACAAGCATTTCCAACTAACTATGAGTTGTCTTATGTGGGATGTGTTGACATACATGATTGTGGTGGCTATTGTTTTTGTCTGGTCAAATCTCCTTCCTCCCCCAGTAACAAATTCTAGTTTTGATTTTTTTTTAAAAGCTTATTGGGTAAGGCCATGATGAAATTATCAAAAGATCACATTACCACCTCCCCAAATTGGTTTAGAAATGGACAGTGGATCCAGACAGACTGTTATTGTTCCTTCCCCACTACTTTTTCTGCAATAGCTAATAGGAACAGTGCTGTTTCCCTAGTTTATCTTTGAAGCCATCAAGTCACTATCACAAACCTGCTTCTGGCCATGTCCACTACATGAAAAGAGTCAGAAAATGAAGATAACTAATGTAAAGGTCCCACTGTAAGCCCAGGAGGCCCCAGAGTTAACTTGATTCTGGCTGCTGTCCTTGGAGTCTTTGATGTGCTTAGTTTCTTTCCAGTAAGTTCTCTTTGCTGGTCCAATCATTTATGCTCTGCTTCTGTGCTTACAATCAAAATCATTCTAACTAAACCCTAAATTCTAGAGTTCTTTCCGTTCTTCCAAGTGGAGGTTGGCTAGATGATTTTCAAAGACTCATCGGCTACTTGCCTTCAGCTGACTGTGTGCTTGGTGATTTCCTTGCTTCCAAAATCCAAAGCAGCCCTCAATGGCAAGTTTGACACTAATCGGCTGCCCCAGGAAAGAGGAGATTGTAATTGTAATACAAAACAGTGACAATATAACCGGAATAATTATAATTTCCTAGTTGACTGCATACAAAGGGGTAACATTCATTTTACATTCTGATAGATTAATTATGCTGTTGATTGACTTCTATATACATTTTTTAGAATATGGAACAACACTTTAGTTGCATTTTATATTTTATTCTCTTTGACCACTCTACCTTCTATGTGTGTCTATGTATGTGTATTTATAAGTATATATGTGTATACATGGGCTTCCCAGGTGACTTAGTGGTAACGAATCTGCCTACCAACAGAGGAATCGCAGGTTCAACCCCTGGCTCAGGAAGATCCCCTGGAGAGGGAAATGACAACCCATTCCAGTATTCTTGCCTGAGAAATCCTATGGACAGAGGAGCCTGGAGGGTTCATAGGGTTGAAAAGAGTTAGACAAGACTGAGCTACTGAACACACCCTTAACTTATGTGTATACATAGTTTTTATATATTTTTCTTACATTAGATTTCCACCCTTTCACTTTAAGTTTGTAAATATTTAACTTTAAGCCTCCTAGAAATCACTGAAATAAAATTAACTGGCCTTACTTAAATCTTTGCAATTTCTTATAAAATCAATTATCTCTAGGTTGAAAATACTTTTCTAATTTCTTTAGTTTATAAAAAAATTTTTATTCTATTGTATATATTGAACTTTGAAACAGAATTTTTAAAAATTGTTCTAAAATTTAACTGTCAGCTTATCACTCATACTTTAATAAAAATGCCCTTTCAGTTTTCACACTTCTAAAATTTCCCTCAATATGCTTTTACTTCATTATAATACTCTTCTATCATCAACTCTTTTGCATGACCACTCTATCTTAGATACCAACTATATTCAACTCATTCTAATTATCCTTGTTAACACTTTTTCTTTGCCTTCTAAGGGACATTGCCATAATGTGGGTGGTGTGCATTTTGCTTACTGCATGTCTCAGACTTTGAGATAGTCATACATGTTGCATCTCCATATCTATTGATTTCTTATTTCTTTATTTGAATTATATATATTTAGCTTTCACTTGAAAAATTTAAGACACTGTATGTGTGCTAAGTCGCTTCAGTCATGCCTGACTCTTTGTGACTCCCATGGACTACTGCTGCCCGCTAGGCTTCTCTGTCCGTGGGGGTTCTCCAGGCAAGAGTACTGGAGTGGGTTGCCATGCCCTCCTCCAGAGGATCTTCCCGACCCAGGAATCGGACCCGCATCTTTTGTGTCTCTTGCATTGTCAGGCAGGGTCTTTACTGCTAGTGCTGCCATACCTTTTTTCTTACTATGACCATTAAGCCACTTCCATAGCACAGATAAGAAATTACTGGGTAGGATTTGGTTAAAAGGAACCAAGAGTGAGAATCAGTAAATGCATAAGGGGATAATAGTAAACTGAAAAAAAAATAAAAGAAGAATAATAGTATATTTAAAGGTACATTTTCTAGCCTAGATGTCTGCTTTTTGAAAAAAAAATGTTAATTTTTTTGGAGTATAGTTGCTTTACAATGTTGTGTTAGGTTTTACTTTACATGAAAGTTAATCAGTTATATATATATATTTACCAATTTCATTAGACAAACAGGAAAGCCTGCCTTGGAAACATGAAATCTATTGATTAGGAGGAATGAGGATTGGGGACAAACATGGGCATGACTGTTCCATTTGGAGTCTTCTTCACTTCTTTAAATAAAATTCTTAGGAAACTGATACTAAAGCGTATCTGTACTCACTTAGCATGTATTGATCATAAAAATATGCACTAGCATTTTTTCTTTTGCTACTAGGTATCATGTCAAAGACTTTATTCAATATCTATACATGGAGCCCAATGGAGAAAGCAGAGTGTGATTAGTAGCAAAACCAAGAAGAATCCTATGAAAAACCACTTAGTGGGCCTATTTGGGTAGGCCAAACCAAATATAAATATGGGATCTTCCTGACCCAGGGATCAAATCTGGGTCTCCTATGTCTCCTGCATCAGCATGTGTGTTCTTTACCACTAGTGCCACCTGGGAAGCACAGAAATATGGATATGTAGCTGACTCATCATCATCATCAGTGAGAAAGAGAGAGAAGAAACACAGCAAAGAGAACTGCTGGTATACCCCACTTTCACACAGCTTGGTGGTTGTAGGTTGGCTTCTGTCTAGTTGGGGTTTAGTCATATCAATTTGTATCATGCAGATTCATGACTCAACATCAGGTGAAAATATTTTCAGTAACCTATGCTGACCATGAAACAAATAAAGGAGACTGCTCCCACTTTACCTGTATGCAAACATCAAGACTGTACACACTTTTACTCTAATGAAACAAATAATAAACAGCTTGGTGCCTATGAGAAAATCTGTAAAATAAATGTCCATAGTCAAAGCTTTGGTTTTTCCAGTAGTCATGTATAGATCTGAGAATTGGACTGTAAAGAAGGCTGAGCACTGAAGATTGATGCTTTTGAATTATGGTGCTGGAGAAGACACTTGAGAATCCCTTGGACTGCAAGGAGATCAAACTAGTCAATCCTAAAGGAAATCAATCCTGAATATTCATTGGAAGGATTGATTCTGAAGCTCCAATACTTTGGCCACCTGATGTGAAGAACTGACTCTTGGAAAAGACCCTGATGCTGGGAAAGATTAAGTACAGGAGAAGGAGGGAACAGAGGATGAGATGGTTGGATGGTATCACCGACTCAGTGGAGATGAATGTGAACAAACTCCGGGAGACAGAGAAGGACGGGAAAGCCTGAGTGCTGCAGTTCATGGAGTCGCAAAGAGTTGGACCTGGCTTAGCGACTGAACAACAAATAGAGCACTCAGGTTACAGTGGGAAAATATTTTGTAAAAATATTTACTATAGGAAAGAGAAGAAAGTTTGATATTAAAAACTGCTGTATGTATAAAAGCATTAAAATATAGACCCTCTGAAATAAAGTTGAGAGGATAAAGAAATACAGTTGAATGAGTGTTTAATTGCTTCTCTGTAGGCCATCCCCTCCTTATAGCGACCATACTTTTTTCTTTGCTATCTCCATCTCTCTTCACTCTCATCTTCACTCAGCCATTGGAGGCTAACTGTACCCTTGAGTTCAGGCCTTACTCCCCACAGCACTCCTAGGCCCAGGTTGTAGATACGGGCATGGCTGCGTTCCAGGCTGGCTTCATAAGGGCAACCTCTGCATTTGCACCGGTGCCTGCATTCAGAGGGGTCTGTACTTGATTTAATGCTCTGCTGTTGCTGTCTTAAAATTCTTTATATTTCATATTTGATCTTGTGTTTTGTAGGTGAAGTCTGATGAGATCATGAAGCACGTATGTGAGCAGAGTAGGTAAATGCTGTGGGTCTGTCACTAGCCGTATATAGTATTTGCTACATGTGGCGTGTGCCTGTGGCTGAGCACAGAACACCATTGGCTCCACTGCCGGTAGGGGTTTAGCAAGTCTGAGTTAGTACGAGGTGTTTCACATCTACTACCGAGGGAGAGTGTTGACAGTCCCCAGAGAGGGGACGTGCTTTCCATTTGAATCATTTAAACCAGACTTTGCTTCACATAGAAAGAGGCAGTGGAGTTCTGAGAGACATGAGTCGTTAAGGAACCCTATCATATCCTTTCCTACTCCTGTAACTTCTGTGTATTAATCAACTGTTTGCATTGAAAAGGATGACACTGGAAAATAAATGGAATGATGAAACACTTTTTCAGTCCTTTCCTTTGCTTTTTTTATGACTAAGCTGAAAGTAGAGCATTGGTAGAGTGTGTTGTATATCAAGGAGTAAAATAAAAACAGCTGAGTTGACCTTGAGCCAATTTTGACAGTAGTGTTAAGAATGAAATACGCATGCAAGTACCAACTATATATTATAACAATTTTGTTGATTTTGTGTGTAATTTAAATGTTCTTCTACTTGCATTTAAAACATTGGCATTGCCCAAAGTAAAGAAGAGTGGTAAAACTGTTTGCTCATAATTCAAATTTTTATTTACTTAGAATAACATTAAATAGCAAATATGAAACACTATGAGAAGTCAAGTAAGAGGAAAAATGAAAAGCTTGATATTTTACCACATTTAATGCAGTTTTTTAAAACTGAGTTTTGAACTCTTCATTTTCATGAATGCACTGAGGTCTGCAGGCAATGTAGCTAGCACTGGGCAGGGAGACATGTAATCTAGTTTGGGCCAATATAATGTCAATGATTACTGAATGCTTCTTTGCCTTCTGAGTGTTTCTGGAGGAGACCCAACCTCTCTTCCTGGATGTGTTGCTGGATATGTAGCTGCAGAAATATTGGGAACTACTGAGACTTTAATTGGGATTGACCTTTGGATGAAGGTGACACTATAGAGAGGGCAGGAAAGAAGCAAGGCTCTTAATGACAGTGTTGAGTCTCAATAACATCAATTGAACCTGTTGAATGAAGGAATAAACACAGACAATAGATCTTTGTTTAAAAGAACAGTTTGAGTAGGGTGTTTTAAATCTATTAACTGTTACTTAACTTATATCACAGATGAAAAAAAGAGGTAGATATAAGTTAGAGATCATTTTAAAAAGGAACTAAAAAAATTTGAAAATATTTCCAGAAGGTAAAACGGTACAGCAAAATCAGAAAGCGTATTAAAACAGTGAAAAGGAAAAATCGATAACATGAACCAACTTGAAATCCTATTTGTGGATATAGAGAAAAATGGCACAAGTTTAAAATAATGAGAGAGGGGGAAATCTAGATATAGAGGATAGAGAGCATATTCATGTTCCCACATGTATATGATGCTTTTTCTTAAAGTGAGACAAGAAACACACAGACTCTAATAATAATCTCAAATATTCTGAATCTAAGAAAGATCCAAACCATTTCAAAAGAATTAACCAGGTCATAATTAAATTAGTAAAATAGATGAGTATTTGAAATAACCTGGTGATAGTTCATGTCTCAAGAAGAAAGAAAGAATCATACAATCATCAAAGTAAGTAAAATCCATCTAGACTCAGATTTTCTTCTTTAATAAGAAATGTCAGAAAATCATGGAGAAATATATAAATAGTTTTGAGGAATCAGGTCATGACCCAAGATTCCTAAGCCCAGAGAAGTTGTGATTAACATACAAATTCAACATAAACATATGCTACTGTATATAGGACTCAGAAAGCTTGCTATCTGTAGACTTTCTAAAAAACAGTGTTTATGTAATTAAGCCAATCTAGCGATGAATCAATAACCAGTGTCTCCAAGTCCTCTAAGCTTTAAAATTACCCTTCCTTTAAAAACTTGATTAAGTATTTTGGAGATCATTCCACAGACCTTGGAAGAAAGATAATGTTCTGTCAAATATTTCTTAGGATCCAAAAATTCTGTTTTATTACATTTCTCCCTTTGAGTGGTAGCTCTTGCCATCTCTTTACCATATTACTTGCTATCCCAGATTTTTTCAGTCTTATTTTGAAATATGGATATAATTAGTTAATTTCCCAAGCTTGTGCCAACATAAGACTATTACTTGTATATAGTAATTAGTAAAAGTTACTAAGGACTTGAGGGTTAAAGGAGTGACAGCTGAAAAAGGAAAACTTACAATCTATATAGATATCTCTTCCTAAGTTCCACTGTCTAACCCCACCATAGGATCTGTGTCCCAGAATCTTCCTCTATGTCTGGGAATCTTCTAACCACAAGCATTGGCCTAAAATTTGTTCTCACTCTGCAAGTTGCAAACCTCAGCCCTCTCCCACTTTCTATTTCAATTCAGGAAATCAAAATATCAGTTAACAGTAATTTAATACCTGAGAGAAGTCTACTCTTTCACATTTGTTTGTTATTTATTCATTCAATAATAAAGCAGTTTATATTTTATTATTTATTCTTGCCTTTCAGAAGTAGTATTTTATCTCCCTCTGCCTTCTTTTGGCTTAGCTAGTGACTCAGTTACTTTTCCCCACAGTAAGAGTCCTTACCAAGTAGGTATATTTGGATTTAGACATTTAAAAATAACACAAATGCACACATGAAGTCAGGCATGCACACACACACACGAAGGTTTCTAATTAGACCTTCTTTCTGAGCTCAAAGTTACCAGTAAAAGTCTTTTTCATGGCTCATGTTCAAAACTCCTCTGCATTTACAGTCTTCCAAGGTGGTACATAAGATTAAAAGAAAATTTCCCAAAGCTACTTGGAATCCTGCTCTGCTTTGGCAGCGTGATTCAGAGAAGATATTTCCTCCCTTCCCCAATAAACTATAGGAAAAAAGTCTCTTCTTTCTCATCTACCAGAAAGAATTCAATAACATTTAAGGTATTTTAACTATTTTATCATTGTAAATAATGCTGGGAAGAAGAAATTATTTTATCCTTGGCATTGATTATTTCAAAACACAGCTTTAAGTTTGTAGTTGTAGAACTGCTAGGAAAAAGGATGTATAGTTTTTACTAGATAAAAACAAAGCCAGCATAATTTTCTTAGCAAATACAGAAACATTCAGAAACCATTTAAACAAAATGCACAAGATAAGGTGACAAATACCAATGATATCAGCTATAACAATTAAAACAAAGATTTTTTGGATTCTTATATATGATAAAAATTAAAATCCAACCCTGATCTGTCTACTTTTATTATAATAATATTTGGTAATAGCCAAAAAAAACTTGAAAAAAATAAATTTTATTAATAAAGGAATGAAGACCTACACTGTGATACATCCACATTATGAAATATAAAACAGTCAAAAGAATTTGGTCATGTTATTTGTCATACCCTATGCATGCAAAATGGAATGCTCTTCAAGACACAGTAAGTTAAAAAATCAAATTGTAAAGTAATATCCAAGACATAATCTCATTTAAAACAAAACACTATTTTTTCATATGTACAAAGATATATGTAGGTAAATGCATTGGCAGAGTTCTTAGATGATGCATCCCATTTGAATGACAGAAGTTAATCTCAGGGACTAGAACTGAGTGGGATTCAAGGAGGCTTTCATTGGCTATGTATTATGTTTATTTTTCACATGGAGAACTTATTTACATTTTATATTTAAATTTGCAAATGCATTAAACTTTTAAAATCAGAGCAACAATGCCTATTACTGCTTGAATTAGAAAACTCATTTAAAAATGTTCTCTCTCTTCCAATCTGATTTATAAATTTATGTGATTGCAATCAAAAAAACTATTTTTTATTTTACATTTACATTGTTTTCACAGTTGCTCAGTTGCTTAGTCATGTCCGACTCTTTGCAATCCTATGGACTGTAGCCCAGACTCCTCTGTCTATGGGATTTTCCAGGCAAGAATACTGGAGTGGGTTGCCATTTCCTCCTCCAGTTTCACAGTTAAAGCATCTTAAATTATTCTTAATTACCCTTGACTCTGGAGAAAGGACTTTGTGGTGAATTTTCTATCTTAGCTCAATCTTCTGGATAACTTGCTGCAGCTTCTATATCAGGAGATAAGCACGTGGAAAGAGTATCTTTAATAGATTAGGGAGTATACTTTGCACTTTATTGGACAGTCAGTGGAGAGTAAGGAAAGGAAACTGGTAAAATAGAACTGGTACATGTTGAACTAGAGGAGGAAAAGAATTGAGGCAGAAGAAAAAACAACTTAGAATTTGAGAAAGTTAAATATTGCAAAGATCATATAGGTCAGAATTTTTCATTTAGGGATAAAGAAGCTGAAGTCAAGAAAAATCACAGACCTTGTGTGATGCAGCTTCAGTAGAATGCAAGTCTCTTCAAACCTAGTACTTTATCTGCAGCTCTAATCTATTGTTAAAAGTTGAGTGTATCAGGCTAAGCATAAGGTGGTGACTCTAGAGGATGATAGCCATAGGAATGAAGAAAGTAAACCCAAGTGTGAGAGCAGAGAATGGCACAGCATTGAGGGACGCATTTCTTGTGTAAGAGTCATGGAATGCCTCCATTAGGTGATGTACTTGAACAGAATCATGACGCCAATGAGGGGAGTCATGTGAAATCTGGAGGAGGAACGTTCAAAGCAAGATGCACAGCCAGTACAAATCCCTCAGAAAGAGAAACCCTGAGGCCGAAATGAGCAGAGATCTATAATACCGCTAGCTGACCTGCTAAGGCAGAGTGGTACAAAGTGGTACTCAGGCAGAGGCCCTGTTGCGGGGAATCTTGTAGGGCTTTGAAGGCCATATGAAGAGCTTGGAGTTCCTTGGATATATGAGAGAAAGCTGGAAGGCTTTGACCAGGAAAGTGAGATGAGAAATGTACTTTTAAAAAGATCATTCTGATTATCTGTTGAGAATTCACTATGGAGAGGCCAGATTAGAAGGAAGACTAATAGTCTATAGGTTAGGCTCAGACAGTAAAGAATCTGCCTTCAATACAGGAAACTCGGGTTCAGTCCCTGGGTTGGGAAGATGCCCTGGAGAAGAAAATGGCTACTCATTCTTGCCTGGAGAATTCCATCAACAGAGGAGCCTGGTGGGCTGCAGTCCATGGGGTCACAAAGAGTTGGACATTACTGAGCAAATAACACTTTCTTTTATTGTAATAACCCAAAGAAGAAAATAGCAGATCAGTGTGATAATGGCAGAGCCGGCAAGAAGTGATTCTAGATATATTTTCATCCAGCACAGCTGAGTAACCGACAGTGTCATTTATGGACAGCATGGTATGGGGATGAGCGAAGAAGAAAAATTTTTACATAGTTAATGATAATTTTGAGAGGGCTGTAGGTTCACAATCTCTGATCTGAAACTCTTGGCAATACATGTATAGGAATCTGATTATTTCAGAATTGAGAAAGGTAACATTCACAAAACTTCTATCACATAACATCCCTAACAGAGTCTACAAGACTATTTCTTAAACATTTTATTAAGCACATTAAAGTCTCTTCAGGAGAAATATTCATTCTCATTTTAAATATATTTTTTATTGAAGTATAGCTGATTTACAATGTCATGTTAATTTCAGGTGTACAACAAAATGATTCAGTTACATATATATACACATATATTCTTTTTAAGATTATTTTCCTTTATAGGTTATTACAAGATATTCACTGTAGTTCCCCGTGCTATACAGTAGGTCCTTGTTGGTTATCTATTTTGTATTTAGTAGTGTATGTATGTTAATCACAAACTCCTGATTTATCCCTCCCCCACCCTTTTCACCTTTGGTAACCATAAGTTTATTTCCTATGTCTGTGAGTCTGTTTATGTTTTGTAAATAAGTTAATTTATTAACTTATTTTATTAAGTTATTTTATTAACTTTTTTTCCTCAGATTCTATATATAAGCAATATCATAATATTTGTCTTTCTTTCTCTGGCTTACTTCATTTAGTTTGATAATTTCTAGGTCCCACATGTTGCTGCAAATGACAATATTTCATTCTTTTTTATGGCTTTGTAATATTCCATTACATATGTATGTACCACATCTTTATCCATTCCTCTGTTGCTGGTCCCTTAGGTTGCTTCCATGTGTTGGCTGTTGTAAATAGTGCTGCAGTGTACAAATGGGGTGCATGTATCTTTTTGAATTGTGGTTTTCTCAGGGTATATGCCTTGAAGTGAGATTGCCGAATCATGCGGTAGTTTTGCTTTTAGTTTTTTGAGAAAACTTCATACTGCTCTCCATCGTGGCTGTACCAGTTTACATTCCCACCAACAGTGTAGGAGGGTGCTTTTTTCTCCATGTCCTCTCTAGACTTGCTGATGGACATTCTGACCAGAGTGAGGTAACACCTCATTGTAGTTTTGATTTGCATTTTTCCAGTAATGTTGAGCATTTTTCCCCATGCCTGTTAGCCATCTGTGTGTCCATTTTGTTCCTCTGCCCATTTTTTGATGGGGTTGTTTGAGAAATAATCATTCTTAAATTGGATAAATTGAGATGCTAAGTAGCTCAAATCAGTTCAGGTGAGATTCTGCATATAAGGGAATCTAGGGTAATGCTTTCTGGACTTCTGGAATTTGGAATAAATTCATATTAAATCTATAAAGTTTTTTGGGAGGATAGGTAAGTGATGTGTATGGAATGCCCCCCAACTTTGTAAAAACATGGTATCCTTAAAGGGGAAATTGGTTGTTTTATTGATTCCTTTATACCCTGGGTCAGTGGGGATTGATGACTGGACACGTTATAACCCAGGAAAGTCACACTGGTTAAAAACTCTGATAAAGAAAAACTGTACAATTTTCATCCCAAATTACTAGAAGACTGTTGATACCATTTCCTGAAAAACTGAAGGCAAAAGAGATAATGGAAGTTATGGAAGTTATGGTGTCTTTTAGCAGTTTTTGTCTACACAGGGCCAAATAACAACTACTTTAGGTTTTGCAGTCCTTTGTAGTGGAAAAACTGCCATGGGTAATATTTAAGGGGATGAGCATGTCAGTGTTCCAGTAAAGCTGTATTTATGGACTCTGAAATTCAAATTTCATAGAGTTTTCACATGCCATAAAATAATAAACATGTTTTGATGTTTTTCACCTTTCTAAAATACAGAACTCATTCTTAACACAAAGCCCATTTGAAAACAGGTCGTGTGTCAGATTTAGTGGATCAGCCATACCTTGCTGACTCTGTTACTATCATGCCAATCTAATAGTTTCATATAGTGATAAGAAATGCCTACATCCTTACATACAGTCAGAATCACAGAGGCAGGAATATTAAGAGAACATGACTCTGAGGAGGGATAGAAGACATGATGATAGAAACAGCGTCAAGGGAAAGAATTCTTTGCAAATATATATCGTTCTCCCTATAAAACAGCCACTCAGAACGTCAGCAGACCATCACAATGAGGCGTCCATGTCTGTGCTTTTCTTGCTTCCTGAAAGTCTCAATCTCTTCTCAGAGAAACACTATCTCATGTACATGTGGGATCTGCCAGCTCACTCTCTGTGATTTATCTACCAAGTATTGTAGTTGACTTCATATTTCCCTCTCTTTTTTGTTGGCCAACACCTAGTAGCATGTGGGATCTTAGTTCCCCAAGCAGGGATCAAATCCTGGCCCCCTGCAGTGGGAACATGGAGTCCTAAGGGGAAGTTCCCTTATATTTCCCCCTCTTCAGCAATCTCTTTGTTATAAAAATCAACTAGATGTATTCTTCTAAAGATATGAATCTTAGTTCTCAAAAGATGGAAAATACAATTTTCTTTTCCAGTGGACCTAAGCATTTAGCATTATATTTAGAAGCTTTTTAAAGTCAGAGATTGGTACAGAATTTTATTTTAATATGAATTTAAATATTTCTACTAACCCCTCACCTCCCATATACTCTTCTTTCCCCTCTTATTTGGCCTTAAGAAAAATTAAGGAAGAAAAAATGAGTTTGAGAAAACAGATCTGAAATGGTGTCTTTAGCAGGTGGCAGAGAGTAAAATTAAAGAGACCAAGATTACCAGATCCTTCTCTTTCTTTGTCTCCCACCCTCACCCCACAATTCTGTCTCATGATAAAGTCTAGCACATTAAGATAAAGATGGAATGCTTTGACCTTTAGTTTGATGGACCAGTGAATTCAGGTATTTCAAAGTAATGGCTAAGTTACTGACTCTAGAGGTTTTTTAAAATTATTAAATGCTTTTTTAGAAATACTGTAAAATTATTTAAATTTCTGTGTGTACTATGTGATATTTCTGGTTCTCTTTCACACTTAAAACTCTCATTGAGAATAAAATAGTTTTCTGCATCAAACTGTAACATGATTTGGCATTTATATATCCTGTATGAGAGACTGAAACACTACCTGCTTTAAATTATGATTTCTAGATAGAGTTTCTGGATATAGTAAAGCCTCAGATTCCAAAAAGTAAAGATTTTGAAATTGCCTTGCCAAGGGTAAGATTCATATGTCTATTTTTACTTAACACCAAATAAAGGTACCATTTCTAATCCAAGAGCTTCATTCTGCTGTCTTCTATCACATTGACATTTTTCATAGGCATTCCATGTTTTACTTAATATATTTTTCTAGCTTTTCTTAATGTGGTATCTGAGGGTTTTTCTTGCTATTGATTTAAAAATTTTAAGTTACACTTAAATTGTGGCTCTCCTGCACATTGTCAGAGATACATTTACTATTTTCAAAGCTTTTTGTACTTGTTGGCTTTGATAAATAAAACCTCAGAGAGGATAATTCAGAGAATTTTTTAAAATTGTAGAATGAAGTAGAACTCTGAATGTAAGATTAAACAGAACTTTCCTATACTGGAAGAGATTTCCATTGCTACCAGTATGTAGCTGGACAATGAATAGTTTTGGTCAAAAAGTTTAATATTCCCATAGCTGTAACATGAGGAAGGATAGTATGACTTTCTTAAGTACTGTTTGTTTAATTACTTTGAGGTATTTTGTATATTAAAATTCAACCCCAAATTAAAGTAATTCATCCCATTGTGTATTTAACCATATGAGGTCAAGTTATTTCTTTCATAATTACTTTGCATTTAAGTTATTGCTTTCTAAGATCACTTACTTGATTCTAAAATAGGAATATTATTGTAAGAATATGTTTACTATGAAAACAAGATTTTAAAATATTTGATTTCACAAGTTCATGAGAAGACAAATAGGCTTTCTTTCTCATTTTGTTTTGCTTTTTGTCTGTTTCATTTAAATTTTCCCAAATTATGCCAAAAATATTTTCTGATCAGTATCATTTCTGATTTTTCAGGAATATCTGTAGACAATCTTAACTTTGCCATACACTCTTTTTTTTTTTCATCAAACATAAGCAAGAGGAATTCCCATTTTATGTGTAACATACACTTTCCCCAGTAAAAAATTCAACTAGAGGATGCCGCTGAAGCCAATAGCTTTGAAAGTTTAGGAGAAAATGATTAGAAACTGATATGAGCAAAACTAACAATATCAGGATAATAAATTAGGGTAAAATATCCAGATTTATCCATGCTTATTCTGCAGAACATAATCTCCTAGCATTTGCAAAAACACCCAATCTATTCTTGGATTAAGTGACATGTCTGCATTTTACCACTTGTTTAGAATGATCTCTTGGTTATATCAGTTTCCCTGTGCGATTAGGTTAAAAAACAACTCAGTCTGGATCACAGCCCTATCAATCCTACATATCCCATAATCCTAAAAGGAAACATAAAGATAAAGGTTACAAAAGTGCTTTTCTGCTACACCGTGAAATCTGTCCTACTTGCAAATAAAAGAACTCCTGTAGAAACCCTTTCTTGCCATCAAGAATCCAAATTAGCAACAGCTTGCAATGATAATCAGTTCATTTCAGTGTACTGAAAATGGGCTCATTATTATTAATTTTTGCCAACTCCCAAGCAATTCATGAACCATTTTTAGATTTTCAAAAAGCAGTTCATGAATCAGACAAAAAAAATTTAAAAGGAACCCATCCCACAATGAGATGATGACTCAGAGTCCTTTGCTTAGCTGTGTCAACTGCCGAGCATCTGAAATCTGATGAGGATGGGGTTGATGGAGAAAAGGCCATGATGAGCATAAAACAATGTGTTGAATTTACATGTTAAAACTTCTTGTTGGTTTTGGCAATTTTTGCTGAGGATTATTGAGAAATCTATAACATCTGGATGTGGGGGAGAAGCTCCACTAAAACGATGAAGTTTATATTGGTCGACAAGACTATAAATGGAAAAGAAAGTAGTTTCTTAACACAGCTGTTTCCAATTTTGTTAACATTTTAGGCCAAATTCATTTGAAAAAAAAGAAATAACATAAAACTCTAATGTTCAAGATATGCGAAACAAGTCTGACTTAATGTACACATGCTGAAGGCATTCTTGACTCAGACTGGTATATCCAGAGGATAGACAGATAGCCACTGGCCTAAGCCTAGTCCCTAACCTATCTTTGAAACAGACACTAACATAAAGTGAAAGTGTTAGTTGCTCTGTTGTGTCTGACTCTTTGAGACCCCTTGGACTGTAGTCCTCCAGATTCCTCTATCCATTAAATTCTGCAGGCAATCATACTAGAGTGGGTTGCCATTCCCTTCTCCAGAGGATCTTCCCAGCCCAGGGATCGCACCTGGGTCTCCTGAACTGCAGGTAAATTCATTATTGTCTGAGGCACCAAGGAAGACCTAACATAAGCCACTTTGCTAAGAAATTTGGATTTCAAAGTCAGATCATCCCTTCAGGTTAATTTGGTTTTAAGTGAAATGAAACCAGACTGAAAGACAGACTCCTGGCACTGTCTTCTGTTTTGGTATATATCATATCTCTCATGACCTAGAAATTATTTAAGGGGTAGATCATTGATTAACTTTCAAAAGAACTAAATACCCTCCATTCTTCCCACTGATGGGGTAATGTCTTATTCATCACTTACTCTTTCCGTCTTTTTATCTTTTTCCCTCTGTAAAATGAGAATAATGCAAGAAGACATAGAAAACACATGCAAATATATTTTCTAGTGCTCTTGAAAGGGATATTCAGCAATCAAATACATTAATAATATGTATATATGTGCACATGTACACATACACAGATTATTTAAATCAATGTCACGTTGGCTTCCAATTTATCATTTTTCTATTATTAGTTTTCTGATATCTCTTTTCTTATATTTTACAGGAAAATTATGGCAAACACTTAAAAATTCTTTATTTCAACTTGTCTTTGCCTCTTTATTCTCCTTCTTTTCCTTTCCTTTCATTTTTCCTCTATTGCAGGCTTTCACATCTTTTTGCATGAAGAACAAAAGCAAAATAAGTTCAAAGAGAAACATGCTTCCCCATCACTTTCATTTTATGAACCTCTGAAGTCATTATGCAGCTGAATAAAATGGGAGCAGTATCTTTGTAAAATGTTCTATTAGCTTGTTGATGCTTTTTGGCTGGAGATGACTCTTAAATATTGATGACAATTACAATTTACTTCCTATGCTTTTATTTTCAGAATTCAAGATTTGGTAAAGGCATGAACATACCAGTATCAGATAGATTTGTTAATTCTCCTTGACATAAGTAAAGTCTGTAACAGCAAGATGTTTTAAAGATCATCAACAATATGATCAATACAGATTGCCAAAATCAATTCTGGAGTCTGACTCTGCCTGCTGTGAGCAGTTGTCACAATGTTCTTTGAGAAAATTGGCAAGAAATGATAAGGATTCTGTCAACAGACACCCATCAATAGAAAATAATCTCCCTGCAGACATATTGCACTCCTTTTGCCTTTTCCTTGCAAACAGGTCATGAATAAGGAAAGCCTGGCTTAACTTTGTAATTTAATCAAGTTACTATAAGAAACCTTAAATAAGATCTTGTTTATAAGCAGATTAAAAACATTAAATGGGAAAATACACTTCTCGACTTACAGAGTACTTCAGAACTTATAAGCAATACTTACTATATATGTTTCTATAGGTAATTTTTTAATTCAGTGACAGCCCTTCCATAGGTACAAATTTCAGTACTTTAGGTAGCTTGTTGATTGACTTTGGTAAGGATCACTTTCTTTCTTCTTTCATAGGTTTACCATATCTAGAAAAGCAGGATATTTGCTTGACTACAACATTTATGGTTTTAGAGGTTTCCAAATAGTTTTTACTTGGAACCTGTGGATCCTATGAGCTTACAAATGTATTCAGGATGTCTAAAATTGAATAAAAATATTTGTGAGTGTTCACATTTCTATTGTTTATGAAGATAGGAATCCTAACAATTGCTTGATTTACCAAAGTGCCTATAAAAAATGTTAAAGACTGAAAGGAAGGAGAAAAGGAATGGAAAAAAGCTAAAGTAAAGTTATTTTTTAAAAATTGGATAGCTTAGCCCTACTAAGTTAATCTATTAAGGCAGTAATCTATTAAAAAATAGATGCTTATTGAATGCCAATTATGTGCCACCAGTGGACTATAACAATAGAAAGCCCTTAAAGAGCTTGTATTCACATGACAGGAAAACGACAATAGAACACATCGTTTTATGTGATACAAAACCTAAAATATAAAGCCTCCAGTAACTTTATCTATTTTGCAACTATGGTAATAGAAAACATTATAAACTTGTTATACATATAACTAACAAATTTGCTTTTTTAATATTTTTTTAAAGCAAATGCTTTCTGGTGTCCTTTGGCAGCTCCTTACCAATTCACTGGCTTCCCTGATGGCTCACCTGGTAAAGAATCTGCCTGCAATGCAGGCGAGCAAGGTTCAATCCCCGGGTCATGAAGATCCCCTGGAGAAGGGAATGGCTACCCACTCCAACATCCTTGCCTGGAGAAGTCCAAGGGCAGAGGAGCCTGGGAGAATACAGTGCGTGGGGTCCCAAAGAGTTGGACACGACTGAGTGATTAACACTTAGCAATAGATTCAATGCCTCTTTTTGAAGTGTTGTGCCTTCCCCTGGGTACAGCTGGCATTTAATTCTCTGTTATGAGGAGCTGTCCTGTTGATCTGTTTAGCCGCAATCCTGGCCTCTACCCACTGGATGCCAGTAATTTCCTCCTCCCCACTTGTTATCATTCAAACCAAATGTCCCCTGGAGGCAAAAATCACTCCTCTCGAGAACCACTACTGTCAACAGTCCAGGCCAATGGCAAGGAGTATAGTGATGAATGCAATATTTTCATGGGCATGGAAAACTTCCCTTGTTTTGGAAAGAACCTAGTCCTAAAGGAATCAAATTTATAATTCATCAGTCTACAAATATCTACTAAAAATAATAGCTTGTTCTTCAAGGAATTTTTTCTCTCTCCTTCCTCCTTGCTTTCCCATTTTCTTTTACTTTTTATTATGTATCTTTTGTCTGTTTTTCTTCCATACCTAAGCTAATGGAGGGCCAGTGTTATAGGCATTCTCTTTCTTGAACCAAACTGGTTTCTAATAATACAATTAGCTGTATAAAATGTAACTAATATTGGAGATACTTACCCAAAGGAAGTATTTGGAGTCTCTTTTGACTCTTTATCACTATCTTTCTTTTAACAGAAAGCACCTCCAGAAAGAAAGAAAAAAAGGATATATTAAAATGAGTAGAGGAAAATAAAGAGTCAATTTAACGAGAAAGTATAGAGGCAAGGTAAAAGAAGAAGGTCAACAAACAGGGCAGAAAATGACAAAAATCATTTTTAAAATAGGAATAAAAATTCAGGAAGAAAGTAAATGGATATAGTTTTTTTTTAAAGATGGAATAAGTGGAAGCATATGGTGATATAGGGAAAGAACAGAAAAGAAATGAGTTTTTATAGTAGTGATGGTACTTAGTAGCTCAGTCATGTCCGACTCGTAGGGACCCCATGGACTGTGGCCCACCTGGCTCTTCTGTCCATGGAATTTTTCCAGGCAAGAATACTGGAGTGGGTTGCCATTTCCTAGTAGGCTACATAAATTTGCCTCTCGTTCCCCTATAGAGTGCATTTATGAGGTGTTTAGAGACTGACCCTAGAAGGACCCTCAGAACACATTTAAGACTGACATAAGAAGGACTGGGACTCTCCTTCCTCAGGAAAAGCCTATCCAGCTCCTCAAATTAAATAACAGTCTTCTTTATCTATTCTGATATATTCTAATTTATCAAACATTTGAATGCTTTGTCAGCTCTGTTACCGTCCAGAAAAATTGATTCCCCCTCATTTTAAACTTCCATTATCATAAGGTTAAACTCACTTTTTGAGTAACCACATAGATTTTTTTTCCTTTGTTCTTGTTGGAGAACAATAATTCAGGTCTTTCCCTTGTATTTCATATTTTATATACCACTTATATCTTGATCAAACAAAATTAAGCTTAGATTCCAAATTCAGGTTTTACAATTACCTTCGTTGGATTGAATCCATTACTCAAGGTTAGTCAGTTATTTTGTCCAGACTCTGTCATTCAAGACATCTGCAATTCATCATGAATTTATGTAATCTGAAAATCTGAATAAAATGGCAAACATTATAGTTTTTTGTTTTTTTTTCCCAGCAGCACCTCTGCTTTCTGGCTCTCATAGTGTGCCTTCCAATATAGAGATGGTATTAAGAGTATTCATTTCCCAGCCTTCTTTGTGATAGGTTGTTGATATGTCATTTAATCTTGGCCAATGGAGTTTGACCATTGGATGACTCCTAAGGGCTTTGTGGAAAAGTTTTCTCCCATAAAAATTCACTAGTCATGAATATGAAACATGAAACTGCTATAGCTGTCTTATAAACAAGAGGAAAGATGACAATGTTAGAGTGAAGTTGGCAGAGTGGATAAATGAAAAGTCTCTGGTTCTTTGATGATATAATTAAGACACAAATTAACTGTAAAACAGTCTCCCCCTAGATATTTTGTTATATAAGATTACACACAGCTTAACATTTAATTCAGTGTGGATTGTATGTTTGCTTGTAGCCCAAAGAATTCCATTTGATACCATAAATATGTCTTCTATATCCACTGATGCTTCATGATGCTTTCTCTTTAATATATTAACTTGAACTTAGGGATACAAACATTTAGAACAACCCTTTGGAAGAATTTATTCATCATGAGTTTCAGATCACTTTATTCAGTTCCCTCTCCTTTTTCAATTTATTCCATCATTTTGGATCTCTGACTCGTCCTGGAATTTAGTAAAAGGGAGAGATATAATATTTAAAATCAAGGTGTATGAATAGTGTATGAAGATAGCATATGGAGAAAAGAGAAAAAAGTCGAGAGTGAGAGCTCTGGAAATTCCTATTTTGGTTGGAAGTAGAAAATGTTAAACAGGGAAGTAGAACAAGAAGCGAGCAGCCAAAAGGAGGGGGGACAAAAAAGTGATGCCATATGTTGACAGGAAGTAGGCAATTTTTGTCAGAAAGATTTAATGGATTCTTGAATTGGTCTTTCAATGTTCATTTTGCCCTCATCCTATTTGGAAAAGCTAGAGACATAAAATCGGTTTTTCCTAAACTTCCTGGTAGCTAGGCTTCCTCATGAGATTTGAATGCTGCCAGTTAGATGCTCTCATACAACATTTAAAAGATGAAAGAGAGGCAGAGGTCATCTTTCCACGACTGATAAGTGGTGGACAGACCCCAAGTTTCCCCAGTTGCCAGCCTTTCTGGGTGAGGTCTCTGCGGCAGTGGCAATGGTAGAAGCTTTAGCGGCTGCAGGTTCCTGACATCTGCAGCAAAGCAAAATGAAATGGTTTTCAAACCTATGATAACAGAGGCAATCTCCTGAACTCTACTCCACTGGGACTTCTAACAATTTTGAAGGCATTCAATTTTCTATTGGAAATCCTGGGGCTTCCCTGGAGATCTAGTTGTTAAGACTTTGCCTTAACCTCCAATGCCAAGGGATGCCGGTTTGATCCATGATCAGGGAGCTACGACCCCACATGACTCAAGGCCAAAAAACCAAAACATAAAACAGAAGCGATATTGTAACAAAGTGTAACAAAGTCAATAAATGACTTTAAAAATGGTCCATATGAGAAAAAATAAAAGAAATCCTTTTCAGCTTGAAATATCTAAGGTGATAGGGAAGTATAGGCAATATGGTTAAATTACACTGAGATGTTAAGATCATGATTTGAATGGCAATTAAAGTATTAAAGTATCTAGAGAGCAATTTCATCAGACTAATGGTAGCACAGACCCAGATACCAGGAATTGAAGGATATAATTCAGAAACGTATTGATTACAACATAGAGAAAACAAACTCAAACTTGCATAAAAAATAAGTGTGCTGCATTTGGGGCATAGTCTAACCAAATGACTTAAGTAGGTTCATTAACCTCTCTCTCCCATCAGCTTGAACTCTCACCTCTGCTTATCTCTGCTGATTTCTCTCTCTCTCTGAAGCCGGGTGAGTGGCTTCTGACAACCCTAAGCTCACAATATCCCAGCATCCATAAATCAATTCCCCAGAAATTCAGACTGGTTGGTTCACATGCCCACTCTGGGATTAATCTGTTTCCAGAAGAGGTTTGTGTGTTATTTTTGAAATGACAACCCACTCCATTATTCTTGCCTGGGAATTTCCACGGACAGAGGAGCCTGGTAGGCTATAGTCCATGGGGTCGCAAAGAGTCGGACATGACTGAAACGACTTAGCATGCATGCATGCAATATACAATCATCATAAAAATTTAAAACATACAAAGTGATATAAAACCTTAAGATTCCAGCCTGCCTGACTAAAACCTAAATTTCAATAAATGGTCTTTTTTTTTTTAAAAAAAAGGAATAATCATAAATAAATCTTTCAGGTTCTCTCATCTCTATTTCAATGTTTCTAGACCATATAATATATGGTGATCATTATCAGTGATCATTATACTTATATGTGTAAAATAAATGTATAATTCTTTTCTTTTTTATTTAAGATGAAAAAGTTCTCTGCATTACTTTCAAAATTAGCTCTCTCCACTCCCCCAACTATTTGTAGACTTGAAGCAAATATACTTCTGTTCTTCCCACTAAAAATGACATTCCTTCGTCTAAGATGGTTCTTCTTTCCAGTCTAAACACACACTGGATTTCAAATATCTTATACATCCTACATTGGTCTAATCTTACTCAAGACATCAGTGTCTCCCCCATGCCCCTATTCCCTTGTGCAGTATATACTGGTTGCCATGCCCTCCTTCCGGGGATCTTCCCACCCAGGTATCAAATCCGAATCTTACGTCTCTCCTGCAGTGGCTGGTGAGTTCTTTACCACTAGTGCCATCTGGAAAGCCTGATTGTATAGTTTATTTATTAAAAACAATAAGAAAGCTGATCAGTGTGAATGAGTAATGATAAGAAATACTGGGTGGTCGTTTCAGTGATATTACAGCACAGTGTTAGAAAGTTCCATGACAGCTTGAAGGGATCTAACACTTCAGTGTTGTCTTCATGAGTTATCTACTCTTCATGAGGCATCTGAAGAGTAGGACCCATTGCAGGCGTGCAGTAGCAATGGTGGACCAAAAAGTCCAGATTTCAGTTGAGAAAGGAGGCTAAAGGAGCATGTGGGATAAGCCAAGTATAGAAAAGCTCCTTTAAATCAGGGCTGTAAATTGGTGGCTGACTAATATAAATCAGGTGTAACTGTGTGGCCCATGTGGTGTAGACTCCTTCTAATACTTGTATCCTGGGCTCACTTGCTCAATTGATCACTGTTGCTACCACTTTGTTTTTCTTCTCAGTTTTGCTGCCTACCTGATCTCTGAATGCACCACGAGCTCTCACGCTATTTTCCTATTTAATTATCTTGTTGATGCTCACAAAAATTTTTTGCTCACAGTAGATTTTTCCGTTTTCAGTTGAGCATTTTGGGACAGAGGGCAGGGCCCAATAAACAAAATACTTGTCTCAGGTTCTTTGATGCTGTCTCCAATATCTGGCCTTCCATGGAGAACCCATGCTATGTGGAAGGTGAAGGAACATAAGGTTCGAGCTGTAAACTGAGTTCTGACACCTCCTCTCTCTATTTCTGATACTTCTCTGCAGAGTCTAATTTCTGATCTTAAAGAACTCTGGACTTAAATTCAGATATCTGGACCCTTCAATTCTATTCCTGGGAATCTAGACTAAAAATCACAAAACATAAAACAAGCCTTATGAGTAGAGGCAAACAAAGCAACATTATTTATAATGAAACAGAATTAGAAAAAAAATTAAAATTTCCATAGGGAATGGATAAGCAAACAATGATAGCCTACCATGGAGCCATTAGAAATATTTATGGAGACATAAAAAACTGAATAATATGTTAATTGAATAAAGCAACATATATTCTATATACTCAGTATGTATAATAAACAGTATGTAAATAAATGCATTTATTTAAAATGAAATTAAAATGTTGACAATACTTCTACTTAAAGTACAGCAGGTATCATTTCTCCTTTCAATTTCTCTATTTCAAGATTGTTAAAATAAAAATAATTAAATACAAGTAATGACCATTGAAGAAAAATAATTCTCAGAATTTAGGAGAAGACCAACTGCCTGAAAAAAATACCTATGGCCTAATATAAGATATAAATGAGTTGCTAAGGGAGAGAGACCAAAACTGTAGGAAAAAAATCTGTGTTCAAATCTGTTAAACAGAGTTAAGAGTTACTGAGAATAATGATAGGGTCAGTTTGGAAGAGGGATAAAAAGGAGTATGTTTTTCAGAGGAAACGTATATTGTTTATGTTCATATATTTCTACTTTATTCAGATGTAATATTTTATTACCAGATATTGAATACCTTATTCTTTGCACAAATAAAGAGGGAGTTACTGCAAAAGGGGTCATTTCTTTCTCTCATTCACTTAGTTTTGGTGTTGTCAGTGACCTGACTTCCAAAGAGGTACAAATGTCAAGGGAGGTATTATGATTTTATGAATTAAGATTAAATAAATTAATATTTATAAAGTTCTTAGAAAATAGTGAGCCACAGAATAAGCACTATTTAGAACAGTGTTACATAAATACTCTACTTTTGAGTAGCCTGACATATCGCATAAAAAGTCTCTTAAAAAAAACAGCTCTTTAATTTCCAGGTACCGGAATATAACTTGGAAATGTACCTTCTTTTTTCCTCTAATGCTTGAGATGAGAACAACCAAAAAAAACCTGAAAAAAGGTATGAAACAAATAATTCTTTATTTTGTTTCACAGACTCAAAAGAATAAAAATGGGTATATTCCAATTTGAATTTTAAAAAAGAATGAATAGGCACACTATCTTTAAAGCCACTGTAAATTACCAGCTTAATAAATTGCAAAGAATGTGCATAGCTATTTATTCTTCTGTTCAGTAAAAAAAATATAGTTACCATGACAACTACCAAATCTCATAGTGTGTGTGCTACTTCTATGATATGATCACTTTTTATAATAAAGACATGAGTTATATATCATCTGGGCTCTGATATTAAATGTTTTGAAATGCTTTAAAACACACACATTGCTGATATACATATTCACTATTTTTCTCCCTTAGCTCTCTGACATTAAGTACACTTTAACATTTTTGTGCCTCAGATATTTTCTGAATATATAACCATGTCTATCAAATCTCTGAAAATTGTAGAATTAGAGTCAACACCCCAGATTTCTAAATGACTTGTAATTGGCTTTCCATGAGCACTGTAGCACTGGATTAAAGGAAGTTGTTCCTAAATAATTTATTTCACTTTTAAAAAAATTTAACCTTTCATAACAAAATGTACTCTTTTTATTTTCTTAAAATAAGTAACAATTTGTATTATAAATTGACCAAGATACTGTTTTCCAAGTCTCTATGCTCCTGTATACTTAATTACATGGTCCAATTATGAGACACCTAAAGTCGAATATAGAAGCACAACATTTGTTCACAGCGATTATTAGACAAGATGATATGAACCCCTAAAATGAGCTTGTGCCTTAGGAAGTCTTGGGAACATGAACCCATGTTCCCAAGTCAGCGAAGAGCTGACTCATCTGAAAAGACCCTGATGCTGGGAAAGATTGAGGGCAGGAGGAGAAGGGGACAACAGAGGATGAGATGGTTGGATGGCATCGCTGACTCAATGGACACGAGTTTGGGTGAACTCCAGGAGTTGGTGATGGACAGGGAGACCTGACGTGCTGTGGTTCATGGGGTTGCAGAGAGTCAGACACGACTGAACAACTGAACTGAACTGAACAATATGCAGACAGAGAAGAGAACATAATCAGAGATGAAGGCTAAAGATGGGATAAAGTAAAAAAATATATATAAAGAAGAAAGGTG
Organism: Odocoileus virginianus; assembly: GCF_023699985.2. Taxonomy (NCBI): domain Eukaryota; kingdom Metazoa; phylum Chordata; class Mammalia; order Artiodactyla; family Cervidae; genus Odocoileus; species Odocoileus virginianus. The sequence goes on along the minus strand of NC_069689.1, from coordinate 35,651,598 downwards.
AATAATCTAGGTAGAAAAATACCCCACAGACTCTAAACATGTGGATGCAGACAAGCCATTAAGAGCCACAGGCATGATGTTGGAATAAGGAGAGGAAGCAACTAGGTAGCTTAGAACAGGAGAATCTCAAAGCAGCCATCAAGTCCTCACAGAAAAGGATGACGGGAAAAGCAGCTAGGAATGGCGGAGTGAGGAATAGAGGTTCTGCCCTCCCAGTTCCAGGTGAATGCAGGAACCAGCGCAAGGAGGGTCTGAAAGGCTGAGACAGAGTGTCTCCTATGAACTCTATCACCCTGGCCCATCAGGGCTCCTTTCCAGGAACGGGCCCCCCACTGGGAAGAATTTTAAGCGGCTAGAATGAGTACTGAGGAGAAATAGGGACAAGAAACACAGACAAGCAAAGGAAAGGTCTAGATCTGTGCTGTTCAATGATGTAGCCAATGGCCATTGTAATGTGGCTATTGAGCACTTTGAGGCTGAGTTGAGATGTGCTATCAATTACACAGCAATTACTGAGGACAGAATAAAAACAATAAATGATCTTATAATAATTTTAAAATATTTGATTACATGTTAAAATGATAACATTTTGGATATATTGGGTTAATTTATCCAAGTTGACTTATCTAAATTGATTTCACCTTTTGGCCATTTTTTAAATGTGATTGCTAAAAAATACTTAATTACATATGTGTTTCATATTTGTGGTTCTCATTATACTTCTATTGGGCAAATTGGACCAGAGGTATACAAACTATGGCTTGTGGGCCAACTCCAACCGGCCACTTGCTTTTGTAAATAATATCTGATTAGAACACAGCCATGCTCATTGATTTAGGTATTGTCTATAGAGTTGATTACTTGTAAAAGAGACCATATACTCTGCGAAGTTTTAAGTATTTGTCATCTGGCTTCTATAGAAAAAGTATATCACCAATGCCTGATCTAGACAAATTCAAGGAAGAAAACATATTCAGAAAATCCAAAAAATTAAGCCTGTCTATTTCTGAACACTATACAAAAACAATAAAAGAGGAAATTCTTTGGGATTTCCTAAACCCCACCTCATTTTAGATGTTTGGCAAAATTAATTGCATATAAAAATGAACAACATAGAAGAATAAATGTCAAATTCAATGTAAAATAACCACAAAGAAAATGAATAAATAACATAATAATTTTCTCACATAAGAAAGATAAGGCCAGAAAACAGAATGAAACTTAAACCACATTTTTAAAATGAGCTAAAAGACATAAAGTAAATGTTCCAATACTTAAAAGAAAAAACACAAATCAGAATTAAAAAATTTTATAAATGGGTGACTGAACCCAAAAAATAATTAGAAATAAAAGCTTTAAGAAAAACAGAAAATATACCTTAAAATAAATAGAAGATGAAAAAAAAAATTTAACCCACTCGCTCCCCATGAAGAAGAGATGCAATAATTCCAGAGAGAGTGACAACTACTGAAAAGAGACAAAAATACAAAAAAAGTATAAGATGGCTCTTGCATAGTCCAGTAATGAGGGTCTCAATTCTGAGATGAATGCTTACAAACAAAATGGAAAGCAAGTAGATTGTCTTAGGGCTTCCATGGTAGGTCACTGGTATAGAACCTACCTGCCAATGCAGAAGATGAAGGTCTGATCCTTGGGTTGGGAAGCTCCCCTGGAAAAGGAAATGGCAACCCACTCCAGTATTCTTTCCTAGAAAATCCCACAGAGAGAGGAACCTGGTGGGCTACAGTTCATGGGGTCTGGAAGATTCAGACACAACTTAGCAACTGAACAAAACAACAAGGTTTTCTTAAGGTCCTTGACTTGGTGAAGATTATAATCATCCCACCTTATTCCTAAATGGTAGTATTCATAGAGGCTAATGTAATGGAAATTGGCCTTCTGAAATAAGCAGAAATTATGAGAATGATATGCAATCTTTTAATATAAACAGTCACTTTAGGTAGACTAATAGAAGGGGTGGCTCATGCAGTGAAATATCTTCTTATTTAGATTGTATATCCAGGCTAAAGCACGAGTGCCTCATTTTCCTTCTTGTTTTAGAATTCTAGCACTCCATTTGCTATTTAAAAGCAGAGTACAGAAGAATAAGAACCTTGTCAAGCCACATACAGGAGAAAAGGTGGAACAACAGGTGAAGAAGTGAAGTAAAGTCACTCAGTCATGTCCGACACTTTGCAACCCCATGGATTGTAGCCTACCAGCCTCCTCTGTCTATAGGATTTTCCAGGCAAGAGTACTGGAGTGGGTTGCCCCAATGGGTAGGGGATAATAAAGGTATCAACAGGTTTGAGGTGCTATGAGTGAGAGAAAAACAAAAAAAGAGAAAAGACCTGGGAGACATACTTACAGTTTACCCCAAGAGTCCAGGACTAACTAGGCCACCCTCCATGGATGGGCCACAGGGCTAAAGAGAATAGAAATTTTTCTATGAACCTCTGTACCTTTAGGGAGTCTGGCTTTTTCACTTGACTCTGAAGTTAAAGGGCTGATGAAAACTTCGTTTGAACTGTTTGGGTCTTTCCTTGACCAGTTAATGGTGACAATACAATCATGCTATTGTAGATGATGGCTGAGATTGTTAATAATGCTGCTAATAATCAGTTCTCACTCTGACTGAAGCCTAGCTTGGTGAATTTTGAGCATTACTTTGCTAATATGTGAGATGAGCAGTTGAGCAGTAGTCTGAACACTGTTTGGCATTGCCTTTCTTTGGGATTGGAATGAAAACTGACCTTTTCCAGTCCTGTGGCCACTGCTGAGTTTTCCAAATTTGCTGGCATATTGAGTGCAACATTTTCACAGCATCATCTTTTAGGATTTGAAATAGCTCACCTGGAATTCCATCACCTCCACTAGCTTTGTTCGTAGCGATGCTTCCTAAGGCCCACTTGACTTCACATTCTAGGATGTCTGGCTCTAGGTGAGTGATCACACCATCACGGCTATCTGGGTCACGAAGATATTTTTTGTATAGTTCTTCTGTGTATCCTTGCCATCTCTTTTTATATCTTTTGCTTCTGTTAGGTCCATACCATTTCTGTCCTTTATTGTGCCCATCTTTGCATGAAATGTTCCCTTGGTATCTCTAATTTTCTTGAAGAAATCTCTAGTCTTTCCAATTCTATTGTTTTCCTCTATTTATTTGCATTGATGACTGAGGAAGGCTTTCTTATCTCTCCTTGCTATTCTTTGGAACTCTGCATTCAAATGGGTGTATCTTTCCTTGTCTCCTTTGCCTTTAGCTTCTTCTCTTTTCTCAGTTCTTTGTAAAGCCTCCTCAGACAGCCATTTTGCCTTTTTGTATTTCTTTTTCTTGGGGATGGTCTTGCCTCTTATACAGTGTCAGGAACCTCTGTCCATAGTTCTTCAGACACTCTGTCTGTCAGGTCTAATTTTGAATCTATTTCTCACTTCCACTGTATAATCATGAGAGATTTTATTTAGATCATACCTGAATGGTCTAGTGAACCAAGAACTTCCAGTTCAAGCTGGATTTAGAAAACACAGAGGAACCAGATATCAAGTTGTCAACATCCGTTGGATCAACAAAAAAGCAAGAGAGTTCCAGAAAAACATCTACTTCTGCTTTATTGACTATGCCAAATCTTTTGAATGTGTGGATCACAACAAACTGGAAAATTCTTCAAGAGACAGGAATACCAAACCACCTTACCTGCCTCCTGAGAAGTCTGTATGCATGTCAAGAAACAACAGTTAGAACTGGACGTGGAATAACAGACTGGTTCCAAATAGGGAAAGGAGTACATCAAGGCTGTATATTGTCATCCCGCTTATTTAACTTATAGTCAGAGTACATCATGTGAAATGCCAGGCTGGATGAAGCGCAAGCTGGAATCAAGATTGCTAGGAGAAATATCAATAACCTCAGATATGCAGATGACACTACCCTTATGGCAGAATGTGAAGAAAAACTAAAGAGCCTCTTGATGAAAGTGAAAAAGGAGAATGAAAAAGTTGGCTTAAAGCTCAACACTCAGAAAACTAAGATCATGGCTTCTGGTCCTATCACTTCATGGCAGACAGATGGGGAAACAATGGAGATAGTGTGAGACTTTATATTCTTGGGCTCCAAAATCACAGCAGAAGGTGACTACGGCCATGAAATTAAAACATGCTTACTCCTTGGAAAAAAAAGTTATGACCAACCTAGACAGCATATTAAAAAGCAGAGACATTAGTTTGCCAATAAATGTCCATCTAGTCAAAGCTATGATTTTTCCAGTTGTCAAGTACAGATGTGAGAGGTGGACTATAAAAAAAAGCTGAATGCTGAAGAATTGATGCTTTTAAACTGTTGTGTTGGAGAAGATTCTTGAGAGTCTCTTGGACTGCAAGGAGATCCAACCATTCCATCCTAAAGGAGATCAGTCCTGAAAATTCATTGGAAGGAATGATGCTGAAGCTGAAACTCCAATACTGTGACTGCCTGATGCAAAGAACTGCCTCATTGGAAAAGACCCTGATGCTGGGAAAGATTGAAGGCATGGGGAGAAGGGGACGACAGAGGATGAGATGGTTGGATGGCATCACTAACTTGATGGAACTGAGTTTGAATAAACTCTAGGAGTTGGTGACGGACAGGGAAGCCTGGCATGCTGCAGTCCATGGGATGGCAAATAATTGGACACAACTGAGCAACTGAACTGAACTGAACTCTGACTGATACAATACTGTGTAACGAAATAAAATAAAAGTCTAGCGATACACATTGTTATCCAGGTTGGGATAACATTTTCCTGCTTCTTTTTCAGCTTTTGACCACATGACTAACTTCTGCCCAATGAAATGTGAGCAAAAGTAATTCATACTACTTCTTAGCTATGTCCTTAAAAGAAGCATCTTGCCCTCCAATTTCTCTTTCCTCCTTGCCACAGACTAAGCATGGAGCAGGTCAGACCATAGCGGGTAGACAGAGAAATAGATAAATGATCTTATGGAGCAATCATACTTTATTGGATCACTTGTCAAGTCAAAAAAATTTTTTTTATAAATTTATTTATTTATTTTTAATTATTTATTTATTTTTAATTATTTATTTTTTTATCAAATGATAATTGCTTTAGAGAATTTTGCTATTTTCTGTCAAAACTCAACATGAATCAGCCACAGTTATACATATATCCCCTCCCTTTTGAACCTCCCTCCCACCTCCCTCCCCATCCCACCTGTCTAGGTTGATACAGAGCCCCTGTTTGAGTTTCCTGAGACATACAGCAAATTCCTGTTGGCTATCTACTTTACATATAGTAATGTAAATTTCCATTTTACTCTCAACATTTATCTTACCCTCTGCTCCCTCTTCCCATGTCCATAAGTCTATTCTTTATGTCTGTTTCTCGATTTCTGTCAAGTCAAAATTTTTAATGAAAAGAAATAAATATTCTCTCTTACATAAGCCACTATTATTTTAGTCTCTACTGATGCTACTACCCAAATAGCCTAGCAATATACTACTACTTTTTTCTTTATATGATTAAGGGCTAGTACATGGACCCTAAGAGATTATAGAATGGTGGTAAGAGTCAGGGCAGAAAAATCAAATTAGGTGTACCACTGAGCCAAAATGACACCTCACCATGACAGCCAAAGTCTTATTAGGAAGATGGTGCAGAAGAATGAAACTGTTCATTTAAGCACCAACTCAAATTATTGAGAGAAAACCCTTAGATTGCTAGAAATTCTCTCTGAAGAGAAAAGATAGTGGAGCCAAAGTATGGATTTCTTGGACTGTGCATGTCCTGCTACTGGGAATAATACCATTCAATAGGGATTCATTCCTTGTTTCTGTATGTCTAGGTGGGAGCCGCTTACCACTTAAGTAAGAGAAAGACAGAGGAGGGTTCATCTGACATGACCCTAAACTGAAGGATAAATGCCAGTGGCTTATCAATTGGTTACTATGTCAGCATAAAGTGGTGGTTAAGAACGTAAATGAAACCAGTTTTCCTGAGATTAAATCAATAGCGTGACCTTAAACAACTTGTTTAACCTCCCATGAATCACCATGGGGTTTCCTCATCTATAAAATGAATGATGGTACCTTATTGGGCTGTTCACTAAATGAGTTAGTACACACAGGCACACCAATCAATGCCTGTTTCATAGCAGATACTCAATAGTTCCTTAGTGTCAGTCACTCAGTCGTGTCTGACTCTCTGCGCCCCACTGGACAGTAGCCTGCCAGGCTCTTCCGTTCATGGAATTCTCCAGGCAAGAATACTGGAGTGGGTAGCCATTCCCTTCTCCAGGAGATCTTCCCAACCTAAGGATTGAACCTGGGTCAATTGCAGGCAGATTCTTTACCATCTGAGCCACGAGAGAGAAGCTGAAATACTCAATAAATGCTAGCAAATAGTATCTTAGATGAAGTAGTAGGGGGAAAAACTCAACCCCCTCAAGGGCGATGCCCAAAACAGCAGGATGGGGATTGGGTATTACTAACAAATACTATAGTACTGGGCATTCATGAAATAGTTGACCCCTGGAAATGGTCCAGTAAGTTTATAAACTGTAAAAGAATTCAGAGAAGAGTCAATAGTGGTGGGGCAGGGACTTGCTGAGACTAAGACGCTAAGCCCCAAAGCAGTATTTGTTAGAGAGAGGTGAGATAAGGCTAGTAGGATATGGAAGCAGACTTTCACTGGAAATAAAGGTGGGGCACATGAATGTAAAACTTATTCATGAAGTAGTAAGTTTTAAGTTAATTAGACCCTACTGAACATCACAAATAATGATGAGGATTGAGAAAAAGGTGATACTTAAACCAAGGGGGAAAATGTCTGTCCTCAGAAGGCATGGGCATCACTCAGTATTGAGTTAAATGTGATGAACACTTTAATGCTCTCACCACACACAGAAAATGATTATTATGTAAGATGATAGATGTAATAGATCTTATTAACCTTTCTGTGATTATTGCAACATACAGGTGTATCAAATCATCATGTTGCATACCTTAGATTTACACAGTGTTACATGTCAGTTATATCTTAATAAAGCTGAAAAAGATTTTTCCATGTGGTTATATACAGCAAAGGTTTGTTCATTTTAGCTGCTGCATAGTATTCCACTGAGTAAATTTATTTATTTGTTTATATTTCTGCTAATGCTCATTTAGATGCTGGGAACTATTCACTATTATAAATAAGGCTACAAATGACTATTCTTCCTGATGATTCCTGATAAACCTCTGCAGCTGTTTCTCTGTGTTGTGTTTTTACATCCAGATTTGAATTTTCTTGGTTATAAGGCATGGGCAAACTCAATTTCTCTGGAAATAGCTAAATTGGTCTCTCATTTGGCTTTACCAAATAACATTCAATTCTTTTATTTTATTTATACCATGATTCATATCATGGTGTAATTTATACCATAAATCAGAGAAGTATATCATTCCATTTTAACTTTTATATGACACTGCATGAACTAACTTTTAAATATACCTTACAAATCAATGCTTACTTTTTATCTAACATAGGTCAAAGATATGTATGATAGATTAAAAGAAGTCTCACATTTTGTAAAATATCAGGGTTGCCAGAGAATTAAGTAGGACAGGAACAACAAATCTAAAATTTTTCCTGGGTATACTTAGAGGAGCAATAAAATCAAGCTTTCCCCCAGGAAATGTATTGTTCTTACTACTTTTTGTTTTTCAGTATTTTTGTATATATTTTTGAATGATAGAAGACAATTCAATGATAGGATGTGAAATATAGAAATATATTCTACATAAAATTCTACATAAAGTTTCTGCTTTTAAATCACTCATAAGTCATTGAAACATGTTTACTTTTAGGCTGTATTTAATTCCCAACTCTATAACTGAAAGAAAGCTAGTGGAAATTTAATCTTCATCTATGAAACATAATGGTGTTTTTTTTCTCCCATGATTCTCTCTTTTCAATGATATGTTTTTCAAAGTGAGTATTCAAAGAATAAAGATATAGACCATGTAGACACTTCCTTCTGCTTAGAAGAGACACAGTTAGGAAATGAGAAATGTATCAACCAACATAAGGATATTTCACAAGTGCTCTGAATAAAGCATAAGATGCTGCAGCATGCATATGCTGCAAAATGCCACCACATGAACTCAATATTCTAAACAAGTTTTGTTCTAAACAGTTTTTTCTACCTTACCTTGTTAACCGCTCAAAGACCTATAGGCATAATTTTTCTCTATATTATCTATTCTATTCAGATATCACCCTTCAACTATCTTGAAATGATTGTAATAGCAAATTGCTGAGTTTTAAAAGCTGAATCAGTGATAGCTTCAGTTGTGTCATTACATTAGAGACTTTAGACATTGATGTATGACTCAGGTGTTTAGGATACAGAACTATTCCTCACTATTGTTTTTCTTTCCATTTAATATAATTGTTCATTCAAGAAAGCACATCACCTGTTATTTTTATCTATATAATGCATTGCTTTAATTACCTTTGCTTTTCTGTTTTACCAAAAATAATTATTCTTAACTAGCAACAAAAATGAAGTCCTCAAGTCTGTTACATCAGAGTATAATCCATGAAACTGGCTACTGTTACCTATTCTCCTGTTTTACTATCAAACAGCAAAGGAAAGACTGATCTTGGCCTTGCCTTCATTCAAAGCCCAGGCACTCTTCTTCCCATGCCAGAGTTACTGCAACACTCCTAAATAATACAACAAGAAAAAAATACATACTTTCAAAACATTGAAGAGATATAATGACTTGTTATAGAGGAATGTGCTAAAATGTGAAGAAATTCCAAACTGGGAATAAATATGCAAGGAGCACAGAGAGGGTGCATAGTATCTTGGGAATGTCTTCATAGCAATAATTTGTGGAGTAGATGAAATTTTTACCTTTCATTTCTCTGAATCAAATAGTAACATTAATTTAAACATGTCAAAGTTTAAATGTGTTCCTAAAACTTTTCTTCTTTCTGTATTTGTCTTAATCCCATACTATATTAGACTATTTGAATGATAACACAAAGAAATACTCAATAATTGCTTGAGTTAAATTTTTTAGAGTGAAAGCTGAAAATTAAGTGGCGAGACCATCTCTCTAACTCAGATATCTTTAGTTATACATAGTTTTAACTTTTGGCATTGAATGTGAAATGAACAACTCATTTTGTATGTAGCTAATTTCACAGGGTGGACAAATAACTGAAAATAATGATTTTAAAATTATTTCTTGTTTAGAAAGATGATTCCAACATTTATTTAATGTAGGATAGTTCATCAACTAGTAATTTTAGAAGTGTTTAAGATTCTAGAGAATCTAGAATACTAACACTTGTTTTGTCATAACAGTGTATTTTAAGAAAAATGGTTTAATGTCTCTATTTTAAAATGTACAAATATTTCCAAATGTAGACTTCAGTAACATAGATTTGAAGATTCTGAATAGGTCTTTGACATAGTCATAATTACAAAGTGTATGCTTGTTAGTAGAAGGAGAGATGCTGGAAAACTTTCAAGGGGCAGGAAGATATGACCTAATGTCAGGGTCAGTTAGGAGACAATGACACTCCTAATGTCACATTCATTTGCCTTCTAACCTTGACCTTCAGCCATTTTGACAGGCTCCAGGCTAATAGCTGTGAAAATGTCTTCTTTTTAGTCTTCAAGTAACACCAATATCAATATGAAATAAAATGTATTTTTAAGAAATGAAATCTATTTTGAACTGACATGAGAATAAAATGTTCATATACATATATGTATGCATGTGTGTGTGTGTGTGTGTGTGTGTATATATATATATATATATATATATATATATATGACTTGTGGAAGGGAAAGGCAGATAATGATAAAATTTTCTTATCTATAACACAAATAGTATAATAAGAACATATCTTCATTAATACCTAGTACACTCAGATGGCCATATGATATAGCTTCCTCTCTTTCCCCAGAATCCTAAATTCATTCTCCAGACTTTTAGTCTTCACACAAATTTATTCACCTGAGTGCTGCTATGATGATGGTACCATTTGGTTGCACCAACATGGGATACTACATAAAAATCTTGACTACCCTTGCCTTTTTTCTGTCTCAAAAGAATGGTGCAATTGACCTGCTCCCATTTTTTTCTTTACAATTTACTTCTAAAAACAGTCTATTTGTTAAGCGAAGTCTTTTTTTTTTTATCCTATGAACACATATATCTTTGTAAAATCTTAGATTCGTTTTCTCCTCCCAGGTCGTGCATACTCACCTAAATGGAAAAAAAAAGTCTTTTTTTTCCATTCAGCCCTCATTTCTTTTTCTTTTCCTCTACCCAAGTAAATAAAATTTAATCTAATAATGCATAAGGTTTCCAGTGTCAAGGAAATAGATGTCTAAGTGTTTTGTTACAATCAGACAAAGTAGAGACTTAGTGCCATTGGTTTCTATAACCTTGACTATGCCCAGAAGTCTCTTTTACATGCTTTAGGCATCTTTATTCCCTTCTTGCAGTTATTTATTCTCCTTCCCATCTTTCACAAACATTTCTAGAGCATTCTGCACTCCCACTATGTCACCCAATGGAAATGTGAAAACAAGTAAGGCATATTTCCTGACCAAAAAGGAGATAAACAAATACATTACATAAGGACTCATTTTTTCAATTTGGTTTATTTAATAACATTCATTGAAACAATATTGTTTTATGTATTTTCAGGGAAAATAATGTTTATGTAAGTTATTTCATGAGTTAAATAGGTTGTGCAAAACTGCCAACTGCTTACATCCAAACAAGTATTTCTATAGCACTGTTTTCACAGAAAAAAAAAATCTGAACTCCACTCCATTGCCCACAAATGAAGTTTTAGACACAACTCACTTACCTATTGTCTGCCTGTCATATTATGTTGAATTGCATCTTTTCTCAGAAGGACTCTAAATATTATCTCCAAGTGTCATATCATGGGGTCCTGTTTGTTTATATTCTGCTTTCTTACACAAGCAGTTTAAAATAGTTTACACATATAACAAAATAATAACACAGTATAAATAAGGTAAAGAGGTAGGACTAGGAAAAAATGTAAATGAAAGCAAAAATCCAAGCCTTTAATGGCACAGGAACAGGTGGGCCGGCACACATGAGTAACTGTAACTGCCCTGTGGAAGGTGACCTACGGAAATGAGACATTTCCAACAAATGCCCAACATGAGCAAATGTTGGGCATTTGCACTAAAGACTCTGGAATCTCTTCTGAGTTGCTAGTTGGAATCCATAGGCTTTGAAAACTTGAAAAATAGATGACAAGCTTAGCATTCTTTTAGGAAAACTTAGAAGTCTTTTGAAAGTGATCTCTTCAACATAAGAAACTCACATGTCTACTTAGAAGTTGGTTTCAGAGTGGCCTATAGAAAAATTGAAGAGATTATCTCAATAAATTCTTGGAGCCACATGGAGAATAGCATGAAGGTTACTTAAGAAACTAAAAACAGAGCAACCATATGATCCTGCAATCCCACCCCTGGACTTGCTCCCAGAGAAAAACATGACCCCAAGGAATACATGCACCCTGATGTTCATTGCAGTGCTATTTAAAATAGCCAAGACATGGAAGCAGCCTAAATGTCCATTGGCAGAAAAATGGATACATAAGATGTGGCACATATATAAATACAGTGGAATATTACTCAGCCATTGAGAAGAATGAAACAATGTCATTTGCAGCAATATGGGGTGACCGAGAGATGGTTAGGGCTTCCCTGGTGCCTCAGATGGTAAAAAATCGGCCTGTGATGTAGGAGACCCACTTTGATCCTGGGGTCAGGAAGATCCCCTCGGGAAGGGAATGGCTACCCACTACAGTATTTTTTCCTGGAGAATTCCAAGGACAGAGGAGCTTGGCAGGCTATAAATAGTCCATGGGGTCACAAAGAGTTGGACATGACAGAGAGACTTCAACACAGAGTTGGCATACTGAGTGAAGTAAGCCAGACAGAGAAAGAAATATCACATGATATTGCTCATATGTGGAATCTAAAAAAAATAAGATGATACAAATGAACTTATTTACAAATCAGAAACAGACTCTCAGAGGGCATGAGGGGACATAGTAAGGGAGTTTGGGATTGACATGTACGCACACTACTATATTTAAAATGGATAACCTGTAAGGACCTACTATGTAGCATATTGAGCTGAAACTCTGCTCAATAACTTAATTGGGAAAAGAATTTGAAAAAGAATAGATACATGTATATGAGTAACTGAATCACTCTGTTATATACCTGAAAGTAACAGAATATTGTTAATCGATGAAACTTCTATAATACAAAATTAAACAAAATTCTTGGAGGTTTTATATAACACAATAATTTATTGATATCTTTAATTCCCTAAATTTTATTGTGCAAAGTTGACTAAGATGATTTGTGGCTGAAGGATTTTCAGAGCAGCTAAATCCAGGTAGCTAACACAAAGGGTGATATGAATTGTAAAGATATTTTGGAATACTCAATTTTGGGTATTATACTGTGCTGATGAATATTCCAGAAAGAATTAATTTCTAAAAGTGTTACTCAGCAGCTCAAGATGTGGAGTATTACATAATATTATTGGAATTAACATGCCTAAATTGGAGAGATAATCTACAAAAAGATGGCTTCAGTTTTTAATGGCTTTAAAGTCATCCTTTCCAAAAAATATAGTGGAGGCAATTATGTCTCTTTTAGTGAGTGACGATGTGGTCATATCATTAGTAAACAATATGAAGTTTTTAGTCTTCAAATAAATACTCATGTGACTTAGACATGAGACAATTCGTTATTTCTATTTTACAAAGAGAAAACCGAAGTGATAAAGAAGAAATTTTAGTGAAAGTTAAGCCAAAGATTGAAGGTGTTCTGCTGGGCATGAAGTACATATGCACTAAATATTTTCTGGTTGGTTGATTGTTTTATATCTGTGTGTGTGACAGCTAAATCAAAATGGCCAAAAGCTTTAAATAACTTAGCTTTTTAATATTTTTAATGATCACAAGTCTCATAGTGACAGAAATTTAGGATATTGGTCTTTTACATTTTCAAAGCTGTCCTAATATAGCAGTCACGGAACCCTAAATAGCTGTCAATCAGAAAGCTCTAATGAATCTTCAGTGTAAAATCAAAGACATCAAGTTTCTAAATTGAGTCACAAGGGAAGTATGTTACTTCCCTTGGCTCTTTATGATTCCTATTGAATTGCTTCACCCAAATTATTTACTTATTGGAAGATAGACTTTTCTAATATGTATAATGATCTTTGCTTTTAAAATTTATGTCACATTGTAGCCAGTAAGGGTGCTGAACTCAATCATATATTTAAAATATGATCCCAAGATTTCTATGAAAAATTTTTTTACAAACTGAAAAATTAATCTTTTAAACACTTTACTTTTGCTTAAATAAAATAGGGCTTATGAAATATGATGCCAATATAAAATATAATAAATTCTGAAGTATATATGTTAAAATGCCCAAGTCTTAATTCCTTCCTTGTCCCTTTTTCTTCATTAAGCTTATAAAAGTAAAAATAAATTACACTGATGGAAAAAAACTCTGTATTTAAATCATAGAATGCTACATAAACAACACCCCCAAAAAAGCAAAGCAAGTAGTATTTGAATATTTAAGTTTCAATTTCCAGTTTCTCTGAAGTAAATTCTATGTAAGAAGTATTTCTGAGCAATCAAAAAAAATGTGTTCAAATAAAACAATCATTTGGACTTAGAAAAAAACTTTAAATATCCTTTAAAAAACATAAGCAGCTTTTTCATTTTTAAATTTTCATGCAAAATAGTGCAAATGAAAGTGCTTCTGCTGTAAATAGATTGTAGAGTGTTAACTAACACTGTGTTGTAGGTGAATGTTTGTGTCATTATAATTGAAAGATCTAAATCTTAGCTTGGGAAACAATTCATTTTGAGTGTTATCAATCAATATTTATTGACCATCTGTTATATTCTTATTACTGAGTTAGTGCCTTTTTGGTTTGGGAATGAAGAGATATTGAAGAAGTAAAGGGCATGGGATCTACATTTAAGGAAATTAAAATTTAGGTTTCTGTTTGCATCCCTTGTAAACTATTACTCAAGTCTTTAAAGCTGTTTTCAAAAAAAAAAAAAAAAAAGACCCTCTCAAAGTAAAGGAAAAACCAAAAAGAGTTAGAGAACCATAAGATTTAGGAGGTGTTCTGAATAGTTAATAAATATTATGATCTGACTGAGATGTGATTAAAACCAAGTGTAGGAAATGTCTATATTCATTGGAGTGGTAGTTGTCACATTGCCATTTCTGCCATAAAATGCTATTTCACCCTTGAAAACAATCCTCTCCATTAGCAAAGGTATAAGTCAGCTACTTGGAAATGGTTACACAATTCTTTCCTCCAATGCTAAAAGCAGAATCACAGTTCCTGTTTTTCTTTTCCTTGAAAGGAGGTGAAAATCTGACAGCTCAAAATGAATCAAAAACCCAAGATAAAACAGACACCATTTTGTGCCCACTCAGTCTTCTTTCCAGGGTCATACATGTGTAAGTAGCTGTTTGTTTATAGTCAAGACCTTCTGTGGGTAAATCTGGCAGGATATCAAAGACATTTATCATAGATATTTCATTTTCAATGTGTGTGTCTATTTTTTCCCCTGTTGATGAACCAAATATAACACATGCAGATGATTTTTAGGAATTTATTTTAAATCATAAATGTTTCTTTTTTTCTTTTTCTGAATGTTCACAGAAGCTGAGAGAGAAGTATTTGCCTACCACTCCCCTCTCATCACAGCATTGAATGGTTGGGTGAAATGGAACACAAAATTATATAATGTGTTTCCCTCCTTTAATACTTCTCTGTATCTGTCAATCTATTAATTACTAATATATCCACCAATCTAGTAATCATCCACCTATCATCTGTTTATCATTTATAACCCATGATACAGTGATTAAGAATATGGGCTTTGGATTCAGTTAAACCTGGATTTGAAGGCAGGGTCAGCCTGTTATTAGCTGAATGGCCTTAGTTAAATCACTTAACCTTCCTAAGCCTAATTGGCTTATCAGTCTAAATCAGGCAATGAAAATATTTATTTCATTAGGAATGTTATGAAGACAAAAAAGGATAACTCATGCAAAGGGTTTAGCACATTGCTTGGCATGTAGTAAATATTTGATAAAATTTAAAGATTATTCTTATTTTTCAATAGCAATAATCTCTTTCAGAATAATAGATGACAAGCATGAGTCAGAGATCATTCAAATTTCAGTTTAATATTTTTAGTATTATTTCATTCATTGATTGAAAAAAGCATGATTTTAGTTTACTCTAGGCAAAACAGGAGAAAGTAAAAATTTTCTTGGTTCTTTCACCTCCTCACTTTGTATATTTTCAGAACAATAGTACTGTTTCTCTCTTTTCCCAATCAGAACAAAGTTTTCGAAGTGTACTTTACTTTCAGTAGCAACATACTTGTATTTATAGTTTGTTGAGACTTTAAGTCATTACATCAGTACCTTGTAAGAGTTTGGTGGCTTTTGTTTTTTCGTTTTTTTTAAAAGTGCTACCTTAAGCCGAGTTTAAAGCCCTTTCTAGAGGACAATCAGTTCATCTCAAGTAGCTGATTAAGTCCCTACTACAACCACTTTGGAATCACTATGCACCCACCCAAATCAGCCCACGGTCAGGTACCAGATAACTAGGGACAGCTCTTATGATCTGTGCTAAGTCACTTCAGTCATATCTGACTTTTTGCAACCCTGTGGACTATAGCCTGCTATGTTCCTCTGTCCATCAGATTCTTCAGGCAAGAGTACTGGAGTGAGTTGCCATCCCTACTCTAGGGGATCTTCTTGACCCAGGGATTGAACCCATATCTCTTTCAACTCCTGCATTGGCAGGTGGGTTCTTTACCACTAGTACCACTTGGACCCCAGCAAATTACTTAAATTAGCCTATCCAGAGGGAATCCGAGAGACTTGCAAGTGCAAGGCTTGTGACTGCTATATACATTTTGACTAATGTGGTTCCTGACAAATAGATAATCCATGAATATTTGATGAAGGAATGAAAATAACCTGTATAAACACCGAACATAATCTGCTTTAATTGTTCAAATTATTTTTTCATTGGAATATAATTGCTTTACAAGATTGTGTTAGCTTCTGCTATACAACGGCATGAATCAGCCATACATATATACATATATCCCCTCCCTCTTGCACTTCCCTCCCATTTTCTGCTTTATTTAATTCACTTAATCTTTTTCAGTATATCCTTAAATTTCATACTATTTCATACAGTAAATGTTAATGAACATAAAACATCAACAAGCTGCAATAGAGCAACTATATCATGCTCGTAAAATACACCGTAGCTAGTTATCAACTCTGCCTATATGAAGGAGACTGGCCCTGTTCAATTCATTTCCTTCACTCTGAAGAGTAGAGTGGAATGTAAGATCATGTGCAGTGAAGTTGTGAGGCTCTGGAAAAAAGTTTGTATCATATAAAACAAAGGGAAGTGTCAGCAATTATTTACTCATCTAAACTAAATAATTCAGGAATATTTTGTTGTGTCTAAAGATACTGGTTCTTTAGGCAAAATTAAGGAGCGAATTGCCATAGTTGTGTACTTGGCACAGGAAAAGCTGAGAGAACAGAGATACAGCAGGAAAGAGAGACTGAGAGACAAACAGAGAACGAATAGCTCAGAAAAAAGAATTGTACCTTTATGTAATTGAGAGCAATGCCATAGTTTTGGAAGAGTTATGTGAGTCATTCCAGAATTTACTCAATCTAAAACACCACTGACGAGCAGACTCTGGCTGATATATGCAAATGCTAACCTGCAAGAACTCACAACCTAGTTAGAAATAAACATTGTGATAGATTAAGATAGAGATTATAGATAGAGATATGTAGATACAGAGCATGCATGCATGCTTAGTCGCTCAGCTGTATCACACTCTTTGTGGCCCCATGGACTGTAGCCCACCAGGCTCCTCTGTCTATGGGGTTCTTTAGGCAAGAATACTCAAGTGGGTTGGCATTTCCTTCTCCAGAGGATCTTCCCAACCCAGGGATCAAACACAGGTCTCCTGAATTACAGGTGGATTCTTAACCATCTGAGCCACCAAGGAAGCCCATGTAGATACAAGGAGGGAATAGCAAATGTACAAGTGCAATAGAAGTAACTTCTTCCACCCAGAACTTTGAGTTGATTCTTGTTCAAAGAAAGAGGGGTAGGAATGGGTTCTGCATGGAGCTAATAACATGAATAAAGATGGAGTGATATGAAAACGTATAATGGAGGGTATATAACTGGAGGAGATAGTGTGAGACAAAGCTGGAGACCACAGATGGGTTTATAAATTGGGCATATTTCTTTCTAATTTATCCTTCATGTAGACTGGCAGTTCTCAACCAGAGGCAATTTTTGTTACTCGAAGGACATTTGGCAATGTCTGGAAACAACAGAGAGGCTGCTAAGTACCCTAAGATGAACAGGACTGCATCCTGTGTGCCAAAAAAATTTTTCAGCCCAAATATCAGTAGTCTAAGAATGAGAGAGCCTGAACTACACTAATGGTCTCCAAAATGGGATGTTTGAACCTAATGAGTGATAAAAGATGGCACTTTAAGGTACAGTGTGAAAATATTAAAATTTCACAGTTGTATTATCTCATTTCTAAAATTTTGTTTTTGAAAGTATCTTTGGAGCACACAAAGTACATATCTGTAGTAGATGTATGCAAACACTTTCACTATACATGCATTTGTAGTGCCTGCTCAACCTTTTTTATTAGTGGCTTACACAGTCAAAAGTTTCTAGACTGTTGATTTAGAAAATAAGAAGTCCTCAAAAATTTAGGTGGATGTGTTACAAAAAAAAAAAAAAACAAGTGTGGTGGTAAAGCATGAGAACAAAGAAGATGTGGAGGTGTGGAGAATAGGGATCTATTGCAGTATTCTATGCAAGAAATGAAAAGGATATGCTTTAAGCACTGTCATTAGAGATGAAATAAGGAGATCAATTCAAGACACATTTTTGAAGGTGATTCAGCAAGACTTCTTGGGTGACAGATTAGATTTGGAAACTGAGTAAGAAAAAGATATTGGGGATTAACTCTAAAGTTTCCACCTTCGACGTGCTCATTGTTCTTTCCGCCTCATATTTTAATTGACAGTATGCAACTCTCTCTGTGTAAAGGCAGAGCCAGAGTTGAGTTATCCTGGAGACTGATGGATGAGGAAGAAACTTAGGATGACTCTGGGGAGAAATGCATGGATAGTGAAGGCACCATCAGAGATGAGAATGTGAGAAGAAATACAGTGGATATCTTTTATTTGAGAAGGGTATAAGAAGTGTATTTAGATCATTTTGATTTTGTAATCATCTGAGAACTCAGATAAATATGTCAGATTAATATTTGGAGACTACTTTTTCTGATTAGGTAAAGCCCGAGTTTGAGGAGGTAACTAAAAAGACCAATTCAATGTTGGTAATGATACATTTACTGTTGTTGTTGTTGAGTTGCTAAATCGTGTCCAACTCTTTGCCACCCCATGGACTGCAGCACCCCAGGCTTCCCTGTCCTTGACTGTCTCCCCGAGTTTGCACAAATTCATGTTCATTGAGTCGGTGATGCTGTCCTACTGTCTCATCCTCTGCTGCCCTATTCTTCCCGCCCTAAATCTTTTCCAGCATCAGGGTCTTTCAAAATGGGTCAGTTCTTTGCATCAGGAGGCCAAAATATTGGAGTTTCAGCTTTAGCATCAGTTCTTTCAATGAATACTCAGGGTTGATTTCCTTTAGGATTGACTGGTTTGATCTCCTTGCTATCCAAGGCACTCTCAAGAGTCTTCTCCAACACCACAATTTGAAAACATCAATTCTTTAGTGCTCAGCCTTTTTTATAGTCCACCTCTCACATCCATATATGATTACTGGAAAAACCAAAGCTTTGACTATATGAACCTTTGTCAGCAAAGTGATGTCTCTGCTTTATAATATGCCATCTAGGTTTGTCATAGCTTTCCTTCCAAGGAACATTTGCAGCACTGTGAATTATCTTACTTATACCTTGTTCTTTGATCCTTGTACCATAGCCACAAAAAAGAAAGAAGAGTTTGGACTGTTGCAGAGCTGGGGATTAAAATGATTAATAGAATGAAGAATATAAGGTTTAGAAGCTACCATTTTAGAGGAATGGAGAAGGAAATAGCAGCCCACTCCAATATTCTTGCCTGAAAAGATCCCACAGACAGAGGAGCCTGGCGGGCTATAGCCCATGGGGTCGCACAGAGTTGGACATGACTGAAGCGACTTAGCACGCCTGCATTGCAGAGGAAGGATGACTAGTGTTGTTTCAGTTTGTGACAGTAAGGGGGAAGTTAAAGTGAGAAGACTTTTATTAAATAAAAAGAATATGGAAGGTTTATGACAAGGTCTCTAGGATGGTGAAAAGAAAGTCTCCTTGGAATAATGGATGGGAAAATGGAAAAATTAGAGGTTTTAGTCTAAGAGTATATTTTCTGGCTTTACAAAATTTAGTTTTATAATTATTATTTCCATAGGACTATACAGAAAGCTATCATATACATCAACATACACATACACACACCTAAGAAAGGAATTTGGAAAATAAGCTGCTCATTACAAAGAATGAGTCCAAAAGTAACAGAAGGGAATTTACTGTTTGGTCTTAATAAATGTCATCTTCTCATGAGTTTTCCTCTTCCTACAACACTTTAAGTAGTAATAAGTATATTTCATCTGGTCTTCCAAATCTCTCAGTGCATCCAAAAAAAAATTCTTTAAGGCCAATCCTGCAACTGTATTTTCTCAAATAGAGATGGAATAAAAGAGAGGGATGGGAGAGAGAAATTCATCATCGACACATTTGCTGAAAGAGTCTGGCAGATGAACAAAACATGATTTTTTGAGAGGTTCTGTAATGGATAGTTCTTTTTCTCACTTATGTACTTATGTGAAACTAGAAAAGATAGTAAAGTGCAAAAAAAAAATCTACCAACTTTAAAAAAATTACTAAATCTTAGCAGCTTTGACTCTAAAGACTTATATAGTTAAGTTATCCAAATGCTCTTAAGGGTGCCTTTTTATTTCCTTCCATTTTGACACCATAATATAATGTTTCATTTCTCAAAATCAGAATGTGAATCAGATAGATATAGTAAATTGATAAATTCTACATCTGTGATTTTCCTCTTCAGCAGTAAAAATAGTATGTCATACTGTAAGGTCAAAAATTATTAACTATAAAACATTAAAACTAGAGTTTAAAATATTTTTTCTCTTTTCTAGAGGAAGAGGCCAAGAAGCAAACTTGAAATTTTCACATTTTCTCCACACATTAGTTGGGCTACAATTTGATTTTTAAGGCATAATTAAACAAATATACCCACTTTAGGGAGACTGTATCAGCCATTCAGTTTAGCTTAACAAGAAAATGAAATCCATAATAAAATATGTTGTTGAATCATCCTTGTACTTAGTAATTTCTTCATAGATTTTTGCATACTTTGTATTATCCTCCCTCTTTCAAAAGGGGAAGTTTAGTAAAAATGGTTTTTGAAGCTAACAAATAAGTAGAAATCCTTCCAGGACACCCAAGATGGCATACTGAAAACATTTTTTTTTTTTTTTTTGCAATAAACTCTACTGACATTTATTTAGAAATTGATGAAATTCTAACAAGTCACATATCTCACTATCATTAGAATGGAAAGCCTGCCAGATCCCTTCATCAAAAGAGTTACTCTTTTAGTCTTGCTCCCCCAAATTGCTACCAACAACTTATTTGTAGGGCTATGTGCCCTAAACTATTTATGTGATTGTCAAGGACAACTTGTTCTGATAGGCATACTGTGCTGTTTTACACATTGCTCCGTTATGAAGAGGTTTCCTAGGGACTAAGGAATCTGTTTATTAGAATTCTTGTGTTTGTGGTGTTTCTTTTAATGAAATGATCAATTTATCATTAGTATTATGACAAAAGACCAAAGCCTTTTTGTTGGGATAGAGGTTTTCTCTCCACAACTGACAAAATCCTTTGATGCTCTCTCTCTGGCTAAAAACAAAACACAGAAGAAAGGTTTGAAAGGGTGGAAGCAAGGAGCTCTCTAGAAATCTCTCTACCCTTCTGCTTTTTCCTATGAGGGCAAATCTCACATACCAACCTCAGAGCAGGACCTTGAAGGCCCATTCTGGATGGTTAATCCCACATCCCAAACTAAAATAGAAATTGAAATATGGAACTTATGCCAAGCTAATTATAACTGACTTAGATTCTGATATTATGGCCAAAAGGGCAAAGTGAAGGGTTCTGAGCAGATAAGAAACATTGAAATGCAGTTTATGTATAGGAAAAAAATAAATAAAATTACATGACAGAGGAGTTCTCAGAGATTAGAAGATAAAATGTTTGACAGCAGGAGAGATTTTTCACTTTTTTACATGGATAAATATAATATTGGCTTGTTAGGGACTATCTATCCGAATCTGGGAGCATATGGAAGTAAGCATTATAAATGCCCTCCTGAAACAAATCTGTCAACCCCAGGAGGGGTTTTCGACCAATAATCTGAAAATACCACTCTAAAATTTATTTCTTCCCCTTTCCCTTATATATAGATCACAAAGCAGTAAAGAAAGATGTGGGGTGATGACAAGGCATTGCATAGTTAGTAAAGAAATGCATAGCCTTCAAGAGCTGGAGGTTTAAGAGCCGAGTTGAATGAACTAGTCCTTCTGGCTTGCTACTAAAATAGAAAATGGAATACCTGACAATCTCTGAAAATGCTAAATATGATATATGGTTGTATTACGGGGAGGGGGTAAAAGAGGACACTCCCTTGTGGGCCTTGGTTCTTGGTAAGGACACAGAGAAGAATCTGAGGTCTTACCCAGAGCAAAAACAAGTTCATTAAGGAAAGAACAGAAAGAACACCTCAAGAGAGGTGCTGGCATTGGAATGATGAGGTACAAGGTGGGGGCTGGTTTTCAAAGCAGGACTTTTACATATTCACCTAGGTGGGCATGGACTGACAGTTTTGATTGTCAGTTGCAAGTTGCATAACAACAGGCTCCACTGGGCATGGCTTTCCCATAACTCAGTCTATTATAATCAAATGTATGTATGTATAGAATACTTATGAACCCTTAATAGGCTCCTGGCTGCCTAAGGTCACTTGAGGAAACAGCTGTGCATCAAGGGCGCATGAGTGAGAGAGGCCCCTGTGGTTAGTTTGGATCCGCTGTGTACCTGGGGCACACGGACTGGAGTTGAAGAAAAGTTTCTGTTTATTTTGTAGCATATCTCTGAGCTCTCCTGGACTGCACTTAGGCATGTCTGGGATGGGTTTAGAGATCGGCTTGGCCACCCATATTACAGCTAGGCCACCCCACATTGCTCAGGCCTAACTTCCTACCTAAGAATTGGGCAAAAGACTTGGGCATTTTGACTAATGTGTTACCTGCTCAGTCGTGTCCACCTCTTTGCGACCCCATGGACTGTAGCCCACTGGCTCCTCTGTCTACAGAATTCTCCAGGCAACAGTACTGGAGTGGGTTGCCATTTCCTATTCCAGGGGATCTTCCCAACCCAGGTATAGAACCCAGGTTTCTCGCATTACAGGCAGATTCTTTACTAACTAAGCCACCAGG
This sequence comes from Odocoileus virginianus, assembly GCF_023699985.2. Classification (NCBI taxonomy): domain Eukaryota; kingdom Metazoa; phylum Chordata; class Mammalia; order Artiodactyla; family Cervidae; genus Odocoileus; species Odocoileus virginianus. The sequence continues at coordinate 35,628,893 of NC_069689.1, read as the reverse complement.
AAAGGGAAAGCTTTTATACCTTATTCTGTCATGAAGAAAAAAAAAAAAAAAAAAGGTTGCTATCTTTCTACAAGGCTTCTATGGAGAAATATATAAGTACAAAAGACCACTTAAATGTGAAATAAGAACAACGAGAGCAAACAAAAACCTTTTTTGTCAATAAATTAATATCAAGATTGAATCATATCAAACATTCACATACCAGGACTTAATTAAATTGTTACCAAGTGTGGCCCAGTCCAGAGGAATCCATATGTCTCTCTAATTCCCAGATCAGCACTACACAGATTTTGAAAGTGCTTTCTGCTAATGTCCACAAGCAGACCAACACTAGATAAAACATGTTTGCAGGGTTCTTTGTGTGGCTTCATTTTCCTTACTCCATAACTTTGTTTTCCCATCCTCCCTGTCTTCCAGAGAGTGTAACTGTTTGCTCAAAATATTGATTAGCAGCATATAGGAATTCTCAATTTAAATTCATGAAAAGTAGTATAAGTTGAGCAACATCTCAGCTTCTTGTTTTATTTTCTTTTAGGAATGGTTGTCTTAACTTCTGTACTTAGGCTTTGGACCCCTGGGTTCTTTTGGTTTTGAACTCACCCAAGAGATGATTTCTGTCTAACGCTGCTGCTGCTAAGTCACTTCAGTCGTGTCCGACTCTGTGCGACCCCACAGACGGCAGTCGACCAGGCTCCCCCGTCCCTGGGATTCTCCAGACAAGGACACTGGAGTGGGTTGCCATTTCCTTCTCCAATGCATGAAAGTGGAAAGTGAAAGTGAAGTCGCTCAGTCATGTCCGACTCTTAGCGACCCCATGGACTGCAGCCCACCAGGCTCCTCCGGCCATGGGATTTTCCAGGCAAGAGTACTGGAGTGGGTTGCCATTGCCTTCTCTAGAATATCCATTTTTCCTTCTTTCTAACCTCACGTGAATGCTAAGGGGAAATCTGTTATTGCTTCTAATTTGTCAGACAAAATGTTGCACATTAATTGGTGTCTGACCAATTAGAGGTCCCTCAGGGAATAACCATGAGTGTGCCTGTGGAAAGGGTAGATAGTTTATTGTTTTCTTTCTGAGAATTGCTTGAGATAGGTTTAGGTCCTTTGGGAAAAGCACACTAAAGTGGAAAAAGAAGGGGCTTTTGATTTAATAGTCCATAATTTAAATCGGGCATTACTGCATACAAATATTATGGCTCTAGCCAAGTTCAGTTTCCTTATCCACATATATTACTAGAAATAGTAATATATATTTCTGTTAGTAAACTAGTAAATGTGAATGCATCTAGTACTAACTTGAGCCTTAAAAAGAAGATCATTATTTTTGGAGTCCCCAGATAGTCAACATCAGCAAACCTGTATTGTTTCTAATAATAAGCAGAGGCTCAAACATGATTAGATAAAAATCTATAGTATTTTTCTCCTTTCTTCCTTGGTCCGTCCTTTTCTTCTCAAATTAATTGGCATATAAAATATTATTACAAAAAACTCCATATCTTGCCACTAAATATAATATCGATGAGTATATACCTCTTTGGATATACATATATAAAAATTATGATTACAGAGGTAAGTAGATCTAGAGTTTGTCCTTTATCCAAATCCACTAAAACAGATCCATTAATATATGTGCTTGCTAATATTTTCTAGTAATCTGCAGAGTTTTGTTCTCCTTTTGTTATGTTTGGAAAATATGAGCATTAGATTGCATGACTGTGTGTTCAGACTGCCAAATGCCAATAGGAGCAGACTGCACAGCAAGAGAAGTGCGTTTGTTTGACAATGTGTTATACACTATTGATAATGATTTTGAAATTGAAGTTGGTACTCTTGCCTTTTGCTCAGTGATCTGAAGCTTTTAAATTGTCTTTATTTCAACTAAAGAGCAATGGTTAGTACTATTGTTTATGTTCATCCCTCCTGTCAGTGTATGCGTGTAATTACAACACGTAAGGTTTCAGTCTCCCAAATGTTTCTGAATTGTGTCCAAAATAACATGTTTCTTAAGGTATTTGCATTTATTCAGCAGTGACTATTCATGATGCTGCTTGTTTTCTTGATTAAATAGTGTTTACTCCTCAGGGTCGCCTATAGCCTCTGTTCCTAATTCTTAAAGCTAGGACCATCATCATCATAGCCTGTGATAGATGCAGGATGGACCCACAGGACACTGGGGGTTTTTTTCCTGATAGTCCTCAACAAATATTAAAAAACAAATTCTTTTTGCTTTTATGGTATTTTAGAGGAAATATGGAAATAAAGAATTAGGATTCTTGCTTTCCACCAATATGCAAATTGCTTAGCAGTTTACAAATGTCAGATTCTAAGAGTAAATGATTTTCATTTTCATCACAACAGCTTTTCTAGCTGATAAATGATGATAATTGTACTTGTCTCATACTTGAAACCAGTACTGAAGGTCATGCAAAAAGGCTCCAGAGAAGCAGGTGAAGAAAGATGGTTGACTCAAGTATGTGTTTGTCTTTGTGTGCATTTGTCAACCCTCAGGACAAAAGTAGGATATCCAGCCTTGATCCAGGGGAAATTTCCAGATTCAGTGAGCCCCAAAGGTGATACCAAGGGAGAATTTCCACATTAAGTATTTCTGCATGAATTACCCCAGATAGTTGCCTGAATAATTGAAAGTAATTCTAGGATGTCATTTCAAGTTTCTGAGAATTATTTCATACAGTCTACACTGTTCTAATGAAATGTAATATTCATGTTTAAAAAATTATAATATACCTTCAAGAGACCTAAGAAGAGAATCCTGGAATTAATAGGTGGCCAATATTTGAGAATCACTGAGTGTCCAGCAAGGAAACTAGGGCTTCACTATCCAGGTTTTATTTTCCTCTTAATACAGATGACACTCTTTAAAAAAATTATTTATTTTTAATTGGAGGATAATTGCTTTACAATATTGTATTTGTTTTTCTGCCATACATCAATATAAATCAGTCATAGGTATACATGGCGCTTCCCCAGAGGCTCAGCGGAAAAAAATCCACCTACAGTGTGGGAAACATGGGTTCGATCCCTGGGTTGGGAAGATCCCCTGGAGAAGGGAACGGCTACCCACTCCAGTATTCTGGTCTGAAGAATTCCATGGACTGTATAGTCCATGGGGTCACAAAGAGTCGGACACGACCGAGCGACTTTCACATAGGTATACATATGTCCCCTTCCTTTTGAAGCTCCCTCCCACCTCCCATCCTATCCCACCTCTCTAGGTTGGCACAGAACACCAGCATGAGCTCCCTGCATCTTACAGCAAATCCCCACGGGCTCTCTATTTTGTAGAAGATAATGTGTATGTTTCAGTGTTACTCTCAGTTCATCCTATCCTCTCTTTCCCCCACTGTGTCCACAGTCTGTTCTTTAGGTCTGCACTTCGACTGCAAAAGACACGTAAAATGTGTGCATTTCATAGAGATATTTAGCAGAGAAAAAAATAAGTACCCAATAAATGAGCACTTGTAGGGGAAGAACTTACTTTTCAAGACAGCCATTTCCCATTTAGCAGCTTTGTAGCTATTCATCAGAAGGCACTTGATATGGTTCTCACCAACAAGATCTGAGCAGAAGACCTTTAAGGTGTGTTCAGTTTTGCTTCTTCGCCACAAAATTAAAACAAAGCACATGAGGATAAACCTTTGCTCTTGCATCACACAGCTGCCCTTCTGTGGGGATGTTCGTCATAGAACCTGGAAGTAGAACAGCCAGTATGTAATCCTAAACAACCAAAGTTTTATCCTGATAATGATACAGTGGGAAGATAGGAGCCTGTATTCTTTATGGCATTGTTTGACTACTGTGCCATCTCTGGACTGTCTTTCCTGGTAATTCTTGTTATTGGATATATATAAACTCTTATTTAAGCTACTGTTGATCAGATTTTTAGGATTTTATAGCTGAAAATATTTGTACTAAAAAAGCCTCCATGGTTTCATTTTCCACACCTATGTTTTTCAGATTTTAGTATGCACCAGCATCACCTAAGGGCTTGCTACAACATGGATTGTTGGGTCCAGTAGGTCTGTGCTGACACCTGAGAATTTGCTTTTCTAAGTTTCCAGGTGATGTTGATACCAATGATCCAATGGCCATGCTCTGAGCACCTTTACTCAGAGGAATGATTTTTTGAAAATACAAATTTTAATATGACAATCATTTGCCTAAAATACATTAGTACTATTATTCCTAAACATTTTCAAAACAAAAGCCAAGCTCCTTGTAAAGACATCTAGATTACGTTTTTCCATCTTTGTCTTTTGTATCTCTTGAGGGTTGACCCTAGGTTCCTGACGCATTCAACTGTCTATAGTTCCCTGATAGCATTCTCTTCTCTATAGCCATTATCTAACACATTCCTCTCCCGAGAATATTCTTCTCTATTATTTTCCCGACCCTTTTAACTAGTCTTTCAAGGCTTGGTCTTCATTTGGCTAGGTCACGGAGGTGACTTATACTTATACTTATATTGTCTCACCTTATACCGTGAGACAATCGTTTATTTACTTTTCAGCCTCATCCATGCACTTCTCTTAGAGAGGAGTCTGTGGGGTTCAGGCATTCACTCCCAAACCCAAGTGCAGGACATAGGCGCTGAAACACGGGAAGCGCTCAGTGAAAAGGCCTACTGAATGAAGGACTCTCTGTTGAAACATCCATAATAGTATGTGTTTGTGATATAGTTCTTTTCATATCCACAGGGTGAAAAAGAACTTCCCTCTTTCTGTATAGAGCTGTTTATTGTTTATAATAAAACAATCTAATACTTTAATATAATCACTTTCACCACAGTTTTAAAATAATTTTGATGGACGACCTCTGAATACAGTCCTTTCAAGGGAAGAAGTCCTTATTTTATCTCTCTCTCTCTCTTTTGATGCAACAGAAATTGAAACTAGAAAATTCTCACAGAACAGATGCCCTTGCAATGGAAAAGCACTCCCTCTAATAATGCTTGGCATAATTTTTGTTAGGTTTGTATCTCTGGTATAATTACATGATGATTTTAATGGAAATTATAAAGGAGTATTTTACAAAGGAATGGAATATTTTATGTGTAGTTATATGTAAATTTACTCATAAATATGCAAGCTTTCTTTCTCACATGGGTATTTGCTTAAAGATCACTCTGATAAATGCAAACAAGCCTCATATTATTTATTAGAAGATTGCTGAGATATATAACAGTAATTGTCCTACCACTCTGTAGAATTCACTTCCAGAATCTGCTGTTGTTCCTATTGACTGATAATGAACAGTAAAAATTGCCGTATTTATAAATTCTGTTGAGATATTAAAGTATCTAAGTTTTTATTTTCTTCAGATGCATAAATCACTTTTTATGTGCCTGTTGTTATTTACCAAGCTAATCTGGCTTTCAAATGAGGCAAAAGCTCTAGTTTATACAGTGTGACTCCTGATAGAATCATTCATATCAGTGTTAATCTAATAATAGATAAGAGAAGAATAAAAGATAAGTTTGATCTCTGGAACCTTGTATTGTATGATACACTATATCCTAAGAGAGATGTTTCACTCCTGGCGGTGTTTTCACAATATTGTTTGAAGTACAAAAACATTAATGTCCATTTCACAAGATGTATCAATACAAGACCATTCTTTCCCTTATAAGCTAAATAGCAGCATTTCCAAAAGAAAATTAAAACAACAAAAAACCTTCAGTTCAGTCCATTTCAATTAATGTAAGACCACTTGTTGAGAGTCTTCTGCTTCATTAGCACTGTCTAAATATTCTGGGAAACACTTGAAGGCATAGTTGCATAAAGACATAAAGATAAACACTAAAATTATTTTGCAAAGCTTAGTATTTTAGGCCAACTTCAGAAACCAGTGGATCAGTTTCAGCCATGGCAAATGGCCATTGCTTATTTCCTTATTCTCTGTGCATCAAAATGTTTAATTATTCAAGAGATGTTCTTGTTTTCTAGGTGAAACTCAAGAAAGGGCATGACAGGTCCCTTGAGTGATACTGAGATATTGTCATAAGACTTTCTTTAAATGATTTAAATTCTGAAATATGGTCAGAAAATGTTAGGATCTTAAATACATCCCAAGGCATACAAATCATGTATTATTGAATTCTCTAGGATAGACACACTGGCTCCCTTTTTCTCCCTTTCATGGCATGATAGCATGTTGGAAAAATCAGGTAGCAAGTTAACACCTGAGGCAGAGGAAACTCTAAATGCATTGTTGGTGTGGCTGGCATCATCTCTTCATGGCAGATAAGTTGCATGATACCTAGAATCAGGGTCTTCAGCAGGGTATCACCAATGAAGGCAGTCTCTCCAGACCCAGTCTTGGTCTAAGTGCTTTCTCATACAAGCAGCCACCAGGGAGAGTGAGTACTTCGTTCTAGGAGGACCCATGGCTTCAGTACATCTAGAAGTCTTTTCCAGTCACCAGGCAAATAAGACTGCTTTGCTCTCTGTCTCCAGTTGCTAAACTAGCATTATGACTTGTTTATGTTACCACAGATATTTTAAACCTGATTTATCTTTCTATAATACTGTAGATGGCACAAATCTCCTGTATAGATACCCTCGCTACTCTGACTGGGCTTTGACCCTGTGATTTGCTCTCGGAGGGTCACTCCCTCGACCCTCTTGATCTAGACACCCTTGGCCCCTTCACCCTTGGACCTACCTAATACTTTTGAAAATAAAATTTTGGAGCAAGGAAAAGAAAGCAGGAAGAAGATTTTTGTTAAGTCTTAATTGTCTCTGCCATATTAAAATTATAAATATTCAGAAGAAATCTTTTAAAATGGATCCTTAAAGTAATTAGCCTCCAACTAATAAAAATAAATGGAAAAAAAAAATGGATCCTTTGTGGACAGTCAGCAGGAATGCAGGTTTCTCTCTGTTTCTCTATTATAGTTTTAATACAAACAAAATTTTGAGCAATGTTAGGAAGTACTAAAAACACAGTATAACCTGTAGTTTCCATTTCAGGCTGGACCAAACAGAAGTAGATACAGTGAGGAGCCTTATTTCAATTAATTCACCCTTATTATCAATGATTATCCAATCCTAATGACCTAAATCTTGAGATTCAGACAGATTCTAAATAGCTTTAGTTTCTTCAGATCCCGCATATAGGGATAAAACACATAATAAGATTGGTGAAGGTGAATAGTACGTGACGATATTTGCTAATAGGTAGAAACACTGAAATACTCCTCTAAGTGCATAGCAAACATTTTATCTTTAATTCTTCCATGAAGCGCTCTGCATTTCTGGAAAATCTTGACACAGATAAGCTTCTTTTATTAATTCAACCAACACTGAATTTTCACTCTGTACTAATTAGGTAGTCCAGTGTAATGTGTCAGGTGCTATGATTCAGATGAGAGGTGTATTCTGCGGATGTGCATACAATCACGCCCTCAGGATATGGTCAGGAGAGGCTCCCTGGAGCCCCTATCCGAGCATGCCTTGAAGGGAGAGTTAAGTGAAGACAGGGCATAGGGTCCAGAAGCATGACTACTCACAAGCTTTAAGAACACACATTTGCAGAATTATAGGTCATTTGGTTTACTGGATCTTAGTATTTGAGGTGGGGATTTGTGAAAGGCAGTATTATAATGATATCCCTCAAGACTGACCTTAGTTTTTCATCAAGCACTAATCTAGGTGCTGCCCAAAGAAACTCTGTCTGTGTGACTAAAATTACACTCCTGAAAAGGGAGAAATTCTCTTGGATTATTTAGGGCTGAGCAAATCTAATTACTCGAGCCATTGAGAGCAGGGAAATTTCCCAGCCAGAGTCAGAGAGATGCAGCCAAGTGATGAGGCAGAATAGGAAGTAAGAGAGATTTGAGGTATGAGAAGGAATTGACCCAAGATTGCTGGTTTTGAAGAGGGACAACAGTCAGCAGGTATGGATGGCCTCTAGAAGCTGAAAATGACCTCCGTGAATCAGCAAGTAAAGGAGAACCTCAGTTCTAGAGATACAAGGAACTGAATACAACCAGTAATTTGAGTGAGCTTGGAATTCAATTCTTCTCAGTGCCTCCTGCTAAAAGCCCAACTAGCCAAGACCTTATTTTTGTCCTTGTGAATCCAAGAGAAGAGAAAACAACCTAGTCGAACTTGTAACTGATGAGACTGTGCAATGATAAGTCAGTATTGTTTTAAGCTGCTAAATTGTGGTAATTTGTTATGGCAGTGATAGGAAACTAATACAGTAGTAATGGTGAAAGGGGCTCCCCTGGTGGTGGCTCAGCTCAGTAAAGAATCTGACTGTAGTCCAGGATTCTGGATTCGATCCCTGGGTCAGGAAGATCCCCTCCAGTATTCTTGCCTGTGAATCCCATGGACAGAGGAGCCTCACAGAGCCTAGAAGCAGTGATTCTTAACAGGGCAGGATACTGTCCTACAGAGGACATCAGCAATAGCTAGAGAGAATTTTGTTTATCACAGCAAATGGAGTATGGGGAGAGATGGGGTGGTGTTTGCTACAAAAACTTAGAAGGTAATGGCCAGGGATGCTACTAAAATTTTATAATGCACAGAACAGCCACAACAGAGTATTATGTGGCCCAAAATATCAAGTGTCAAGGCTGAGAAATTCTGGATGAGAAGTAGGCAAGCACTGGCTGGATTGTCAAAGGTCTTAAATATCTTGATCCTATGGAGTCTGCACTTTATCTTCAAGGCTACGACAGCCATGGAAGGTTGTTTAGTGCTCTCTTTCCCCCCAACTGATGGGGAATGTGTTAAATTCCTTTGTTGAAAAAAGGGCACCAAGCAAGACCAAGATAATTGTTATAAGTGGTTCTGATAGTTAGCAAACATCAACTAAAAAAGTAGCTAATAGCTTAAGTCACATCAAACTTCTTTGTTCCTGGTCTAACAAAAATAATTATTTGTCTAGGCAAGTGGTCACTTAAAAAGTAATAATGATTGCCAAAAAGATGACTTACAATGATGAATCATTTTTAAAACTGGAAGTCTAATGATATTTTTGAAAAATATTTGAAAGAAAACACCAGAAGGAAGCTTTCACCTAATTAATTTCCTGTGTCTTTATCTTTGTGAAGATGGCTCATCATATTAGTATCACAAAATCCTCTGCTTTGTTACTTCACTGTATAATTAGGCTACTGAATATCTACTTGTTTTAAATCCTTTTGTCAATCTTTTATAAATATATAGAATAGATTGCTGGATCCTATAGTTACAACTATGTTTACATTTGTCAGAAACTGCCAAACTGTTTTCCATAGTTACTATACCATTTTGCATTCTCATCAGCAATGAATCTCTTTAGTGTTTTTGTTTGCTTGTTTGTTTCATTTATCTGCAGCTTGCATTCCTTGGATGAGCCTGAAATTTTGTTGATCCTGTGTATGCCTTAAAAACATCAAGAGTGAAAAATAAATGCTCTTTTCTCTCCTTAATCAAACTCACAAACAAATTAGCATATTTTATATTGGTAAGGTTGATTGATAAGAATAATTCAAAAGTTCTGATTGTATGGGACCTTACTAACATTCTTAAACTTTCCGTTGAAATTCTGATATAAAAATATATGAACTATATATTCACTTAGTATATGCTTGACCTAGCTTGTCCCAGACTGATTCTCCCTCTTTTAAAATAATGGCTCCTACAGAACTGTCCTTCCTGATTACTATCTTACATTATTTTGAGTTATTACATTATTACATTTCTCATTTAATCATGCCTTATGATAATTGGTGCATTCAGGCCTTCGCTCTTGTTTTTACTGATTGTTTAATGATGCATGCTCAGTTGCTAAGTTGTGTCCAGCTCTATGCAACCTCATGGACTGTAGCCCACCAATCTCCTCTGTCCATGGAATTTTCTAAGCAAGAATACTGGAGTGGATTGCCATTTCCTTCTCTAGTGAGTTTGTGTGCTTCATGGTAAGTGGGTATTTTCTCTAGGTAGTTTTAATTCTTGTAAATAGTGTACACTTACATATCTCATTCTTTTTTTTTTTTTTTTTTCACCTAACACTCTGTTTCTAAACTCTAGCTACCGGCCTTGGGGTCATAAGAGTCGGACACAACACACAGAGTGTCCTCCCTGCATTTATCCACCACATTTCTGTTCTCTCCCAGTGTTGTCACTGTCCCAGTGAGGAACACCAGTTATCTCCTCCAGCTCCCCATCATGCAAATGATGCCACTGAGACACCTTCATAAATAAAAATGTACAATTACTTGTCTAAGATGCAAAGCATACCAATGATTTCTTTGGGATATGAAGCAAAAATTCACAACTATAAGATATTCATCTTATACATTTGACTAAAATATGTCAGCAGTCTCTACTAAATGTATGCTATGGTTCATGAGCCACAACAGTGGTATCATCCGCTCTCTGGTTTTGTTGGCCTTTTACCTATGAAATAACACATTGTAATTTAAATGTATTTATCTGATTATTCATGACTTTGAACATTTCTTTGTCTGTGTGTGTTTGATTTGGGGATTTCCTTTTATGTAAATTGCCTGGTCATAGTTTTTGCCTACTTTTCTATTACTGTTGTTTTCTATTCCTTGTTAATTTGTACGAATTTCTTGTATACTATATATTAACCTTTTGTAAATGTTATACATGCAAAACATCTTTCCTGGTTCACATTCTGTATATTGACTTTGTCCAAAGATACTGTCATTGAATAGAAAGCCTTAACACTGATTTCATAAAATTCATTTCTTCCTCCCCCACAGCATGGTTTATATTTTTATTTTTTGTCATTTGCTGACCTTAGGTCTCAAAGATACTTGCCCACATTTTAGTCTATTAGATTCATAATTTTACCTTTCAAACAAATATACTTTTAATTAACTTTTAAAATTTCAAATAGTTTTAGACTTATAGGAAAATTGTGACAATGGTACAGAGAGTTCAAAAAACCCCACATTCAGTTTTCTCTATTATTAATATATAACATAACTTAGTATGTTATATGGAGAAGGAAATGGCAATCCACTCCAGTATTCTTGCCTGGAGAATCCCAGGGACAGCAGAACCTGGTGGGCTGCCGTCTATGGGGTTGCACAGAGTCAGACACGACTGAAGCGACTTAGCAGCAGCAGCGGCAGCAGTATGTTATATAGTGTCACAAGTAAACAAACAATGCATTATTATTAACTGAAGTTCATGCTTTATTCAGATGTCCTTAGTTTTTACCAAGTGTCCGTTTTCTCTTCTGGGAGCTCTTCCAGGATAACACAGTACATTTAGTCATCGTGTCTACTTAGGCTTCTCTTGACTGAGATGGATTTTCAGACATTCCTTGTTTTTGATGACCTTGTTGCTTTTGAGGAATAATGGTTAGGTAGTTTGTAAAATGCCCCTTTGTTGGAATTTTTATGATGCTTTTCTCATACTTAGTCTGGGGTTATGAGTTTAAAGGAAGATCACAGAGATAAAGTGCCATTTTCATCACATTTTCTTGGGGGCACACACTTTGAGCATGATTTGTTATTGTTGATATTGGCCTTGATCATCTGACTGATATACTATTGATTCTGTTTTTCCTTTGAATAGTTATGAACCTCCCCCCAACCCTTTTATACACTGTACTCTTTAAGAGGAAGTCATTGTGCACAGCCTCCTTAAGAAGTGGAGAGCTATACTAAATCCTGTTGAGGGCAAAGTATCTACAAAAATTATTGGAATTCATCCATAGAGGAGATTTGTCTATTCCCCCATTTATTTATTTATTCAATCACTTACTTATAGTAATATATACTGGTGGATACTTATATTTTAAGTTATTATCCAATACTACTTTATTTATTTTGATATCTAATTGTGCCAGCTTTGGCTCTTGGCAATACTTTCAGTTAGTTTCTATTCCACTTTGATATACTCCAGTCTTCATGATTCCTGGTGTACTTCCTTGCTTTCCGGCCCTGTAAGATGCACCAGGCTCATCTTGTATATTTCTTGCCCCAATTTGAGAATCAGCCATGTCACCAAAGAGTCCTGGTTCATTTTATTGGAAAATCATATTAGAAACCAAGATCTCAGGACTAGGAATACCCATTGCTACTTGTTCTAGCAATAGCCAACAGAGCAAGGATATATATATAATACATACATCATATTATAGATAGAGGTACCATATAATATTATATAATAAATATATAATCTCCAAATATTTGCAAATTTAAAAATATTTCTGTATGTCACCTTCTTTACCAACATTAAGCTAAGCATGAATTCATACCAATATCTCCAAATTTAATCTGTTAACACATGTATTATTCTGTCTTCTCTCCTTTCTTATCTGTAACTTCCTAAAACAATAGTAAAAAACTTAGCTCTATCCATTTACTTAACTGTTCAGTTCAGGTAAATGTGTATTTTTCAGAATTCTTAACCTGTAGGTCCGTGGGAAAAAACTAAAACAGAGTGCTTAATTACAATTACTTTAGTCTTACGTAGTCCATTCATTTCCAAGGTTACATAGGTCATCACCTTTTCACCCATCCCCTAAAACAAGATAGTTTCCCACTTTTGTAACGTTATTTTTATCATATTTTGCATTTTATCCTGGCCTTCTGAACTTTTAAAAATCTGCATATATTAAGGTTTATTGTTTGTGTTGCGAAATTCCACTGGTTTTGATAAATGCATGATATCATGTGTCCCCCATTATATTATCATATGAAACATTTCTCCCCTAAATAATTCCATGTTCAATCTTCTTCCTCTATCCCTGAACTTCTGACAACCACTAATCTATTCCTTCCTCTAATTTTTGCCTTTTTCAGAAGGCCAAATATGTAGAATCATGTATATGGTCTTTACAGATTCTATTCTTTCACCTAGCAATAAGCACTTATGATTCAAAGTGTGTAGTTTTGTCAAACTTTATAAAGTTTTTTATCAAACTTTGTGTAGTTTGATAGCTTATTCCTCTTTACTACAGTATAGTTTTCCACTGTGCAAATATATCATGGTTTGTCTAACTGTTCATCTTTCTGAAAGGGCATCTTGGTTGCTCCCAGTTTTTGGTAATTATGAAGTTATTATGAACATCATAGAGTTACTATGAACATTTATGGGCTGTTTTTTTGTGTGGGCATAAGTTTCAAACCAAATTCATTGATTGCTATATCATATGGTAAGAATATATTTAGCTTTGTAAGAATCCGCCAAATTGTCTTCCAAAGTGAATGTACCACTTTGCATTCCCCCTAGTAATAAATGAGTTTCTTTGTTCAGCATCTTTGCCAGCAATTGATAACATCAGTATTTTTCAAATTTTAGATATTCTAATACATGTTTAATTATATCTTGCTTCAATTTGCATTTTTAATGAAAAATGATGTTGAAAATATTTTTGTATGTTTATTGCCATCTACATATCATCTTTGTGAGGTGTCCATTCAAATCTTTTAGTTGGGTTGTTCAATTTCTTATTGTTGAAGTCCTCTACCAGATAAATGTTTTACAAATATTTTTTCCCAGTTCATGGTATATCCTTTCATTCTCTTGACAGTGTCTTTCAAACAGCATTCTTAATTAACTAAAATTCAACTTATAAATTTTTCTTGCATGAATCATGCTTTTGGTGCTTTATCTAAAAGTTTATCACCAACCACAACACACATAGATTTCCTTTTATATTTTCTTCTATAAGTTTCATAGTTTTCTATTTTACATATGGGTCTATGTTCCACTTTTAGTTAATTCTTATAAAATGTGTGTAGGTCTGTGTCTAGGGTCTTTTTTTTTTTTTTTTTTGCATATGTACAACCAATTGTCCAGGATCATTTGTTGAAAAGACTATACTTCCTATCTTGTACTGCCTGTGAATCATTGTCAGATATCAGTTGACTACATTTGTGTGTATCTATTTTGGAGCTCTCTATTCTTTTCTATTCATCCAACTATCTATGCCTTCATCAATACCATGCTGTACTGATTACTGTAGCTTTATAGTAGCTCTTGAAATTGAGCAGAGTAAGTTCCTCAACTTTGTCCTTCATCATACTGAGTTGGATAATCTATACAGTTTGCTTTTCCACATAAAATTAAAATCATTTTGTCAATATCTATAAAATAGCTTGCAGAGATTTTGACTGAGTTGTGTTGAATTAGTAGACTGAGTTGAAAAAACTGAAATCTTAACAATACTGAGTCTTTCATCCATGAACAGGAAATATCCACTCATTTAAATGTTCTATTACTTTAAAGTGTTCTATAACAGATATAGTTTATTTATTTATTTATTTTATTCAGTTCAGCTCAGTTCAGTCACTCAGCCATGTCCAACTCATTGTGACTCCATGGACCGCAGCATGCCAGGCTTCCTTGTCCATCACCAACTCCTGGAACTTACTCAAACCCATGTCCATTGAGCCGGTGATGCCATCTAACCATCTCATCCTCTGTCATCCCCTTCTCTTCCCACCTTCAATCTTTCCCAGGGTCTTTTCAAAGGAGTCAGTTCTTCACATCAGATGGCCAAAGTATTGGAGTTTCAGCTTCAGCATCAGTCTTTCCAATGAGTATTCAGGACTGATTTCCTTTAGGATTGACCGGTTGGATCTCCTTGCAGTCCAAGAGACTCTCAAGAGTCTTCTCCAACACCACAGTTCAAAAACATCTATTCTTTGGTACTCAGCTTTCTTTATAGTCCAACTCTCACATCCATTCATTACTACTGGAAAAAACCATAGCTTTGATTAGATGGACCTTTGTTGGTAAAGTAACGTCTCTGCTTTTGAATATGCTGTCTAGGTTGGTCATAGCTTTTCTTCCAAGGAGCAAGCGTCTTTTAATTTCATGGCTGCAGTCATCATCTGCAGTGATTTTGGAGTCCAAAAAAATAAAGTCTCTCACTGTTTCCACTGTTTCCCCATCTATTTGCCATGAAGTGATGGGACTGGATGCCATGATCTTAATTATTTGAATGTTGAGTTTTAAGCCAACTTTTTCACTCTCCTCTTTCACTTTCATCAAGAGGCTCTTTAGTTCCTCTTCACCTTCTGCCATAAGGGTGGTGTCATTTGCATATCTGAGGTTACTGATATTTCTCCCAGCAATCTTGATTCCAGCTTGTGCTTCATCCAGACTCACATTTTGCATGATGTACTCTGCAATTAAGTTAAATAAGCAGGATGACAATATATAGCTTTAACATACTCCTTTCTCAGTTTGGAACTTGTCTGTTGTTCCATGTCCAGTTCTAACTGTTGCTTCTTAACCTGCATACAGATTTCTCTAAGTTTTTAATTCTAAGATAATTCTTAATTATCTACCCTGTAGGTATTTATCCAAACTAGTATTATTTTTATACTAATATTTTATTTACATCTAGTATATATCCATTTATTTCTTTAAAATGTGCCAAGTTTTAACCCAAATGCTGCCATAACACTATTTTGCTTATTTTTAATTTTTTCTTTATTGTTTTATTTATTTTTCATAAAAATTTCACAATATGTTACATTCTGATCCACTACAATACACTATTACCTCATTTAACATTTGAACATTGAATAGGGAATTTGATGTAAGCAAAACATTAAAATATAATTCCTTCACTCATGTACTGGAAACAGCAAGGCACTCATTTCCTAGTTACATCTCTGCATCAGACAGCAACTTCAGGGCATTGAGTTACTCACATTCTCTGTCATGCCTTATCTGTTGTTTGTTCTCATATATATTCCACAAAGAGCAAACATGGCTACCAGCCCCTTCAGGCATCTAACATCTTTTTCAGTAATTCCCGAGATTAATTGGCCATTGTGGGTCCTGAGCCCATGAGTTGTGTAAGGGAAGGGAGGTCAGCTCCACTCTCAACACATGGACTCAGATGGGGAGAGGTCCCTCAAGGGAAAGTCAGAATGTTGTGTCAAAGAGGAAAAGAGATTAAGCAGGAACAAACACGAGACAATGAGAGTAATAATGCTCTTGGAGATTAATTTGCATTGCCCAGTACAGAACTTGTTTGTTGTAGGAGACAGCCTCAGACCTAGCACTTACAATTTCAAATAAAGTGCTTGTTCCACTACCCCAGAATTTCATCCAATTCAGGAGGAAGCTTAAGCTAATCTTGTGGAATATATTAGGATTGTTATTTACATACAGAGTATTTTCATACATGTTATTTCACTTGAGGAGGCAATATACATTTACAGCATATATGTTTCCCATCCTGAATTCCTTTAGCTGTTCCAGGCAGCCTTCACTTTGTTAAACTGACTTGGAGTAAAACTGAGTCAGTTTAACAAACTGACTCTATGGGCTTCCCTGGTGTCTGAGATGATACAGACTTGCCTGTGGTGCAGGAGACCGGTATTCAACCCCTGGGTCAAGAAGATCCACTGGAGAAGGAAATGGCTACCCATTCCAGTATTCTTTTTTTTTTTTTTTTCATTTATTTTTATTAGTTGGAGGCTAATTACTTTACAACATTGCAGTGGTTTTCGTCATACATTGAAATGAATTAGCCATGGATTTACATGTATTCCCCATCCCGGTCCCCCATCCCACCTCCCTCTCCACCCGATCCCTCTGAGTCTTCCCAGTGCACCAGGCCCGAGCACTTGTCTCATGCACCCAACCTGGACTGGTGATCTGTTTCACCCTAGATAATATACATGCTGTTCTCTCAAAACATTCCACCCTCGCCTTCTCCCACAGAGTCCACAAGTCTGTTCTATACATCTGAGTCTCTTTTTCTGTTTTGCATATAAGGTTATCGTTACCATCTTTCTAAATTCCATATATATGTGTTAGTATACTGTAATGGTCTTTATCTTTCTGGCTTACTTCGCTCTGTATAATGGGCTCCAGTTTCATCCATCTCATTAGAACTGATTCAAATGAATTCTTTTTAATGGCTGAGTAATATTCCATGGTGTATATGTACCACAGCTTCCTTATCCATTCATCTGCTGATGGGCATCTAGGTTGCTTCCATGTCCTGGCTATTATAAACAGTGCTGCGATGAACATTGGGGTGCACGTGTCTCTTTCAGATCTGGTTTCCTTGGTGTGTATGCCCAGAAGTGGGATTGCTGGGTCATATGGCAGTTCTATTTCCAGGTTTTTAAGAAATCTCCACACTGTTCTCCATAGTGGCTGTACTAATTTGCATTCCCACCAACAGTGTAAGAGGGTTCCCTTTTCTCCACACCCTCTCCAGCATTTATTGCTTGTAGACATTTGGATAGCAGCCATCCTGACTGGCATGTAATGGTACCTCACTGTGGTTTTGATTTGCATTTCTCTGATAATGAGTGATGTTGAGCATCTTTTCATGTGTTTGTTAGCCATCTGTATGTCTTCCTTGGAGAAATGTCTGTTTAGTTCTTTGGCCCATTTTTGGATTGGGTCATTTATTTTTCTGGAGTTGAGCTTCAGGAGTTGCTTGTATATTTTTGAGATTAATCCTTTGTCTGTTGCTTCATTTGCTATTATTTTCTCCCAATCTGAGGGCTGTCTTTTCACTTTTGCTTATAGTTTCCTTTGTTGTGCAAAAGCTTTTAAGTTTTATTAGGTCCCATTTGTTTATTTTTGCTTTTGTTTCTAAAATTCTGGGATGTGGGTCATAGAGGATCCTGCTGTGATTCATGTCGGAGAGTGTTTTGCCTATGTTCTCCTCTAGGAGTTTTATAGTTTCTGACCTTACATTTAGATCTTTAATCCATTTTGAGTTTATTTTTGTGTATGGTGTTAGAAAGTGTTCTAGTTTCATTCTTTTACAGGTGGTTGACCAGTTTTCCCAGCACCACTTGTTAAAGAGGTTGTCTTTTTTCCATTGTATGTCCTTGTCTGCTTTGTCAAAGATAAGATGTCCATAGGTTCGTGGATTTATCTCTGGGCTTTCTATTCTGTTCCATTGATCTATATTTCTGTCTTTGTGCCAGTACCTTACTGTCTTGATGACTGTGGCTTTGTAGTAGAGTCTGAAGTCAGGCAGGTTGATTCCTCCAGTTCCATTCTTCTTTCTCAAGGTTACTTTGGCTATTCGAAGTTTTTTGTATTTCCATACAAATTGTGAAATTATTTGTTCTAGTTCTGTGAAAAATACCAATGGTAGTTTGATAGGGATTGCATTGAATCTATAGATTGCTTTGGGTAGTATAGCCATTTTGACAATATTGATTCTTCCAAACCATGAACACGGTATATTTCTCCATCTGTTTGTGTCCTCTTTGATTTCTTTCATCAGTGTTTTATAGTTTTCTATGTATAGGCCTTTTGTTTCTTTAGGTAGATATACTCCTAAGTATTTTATTCTTTTTGTTGCAATGGTGAATGGTATTGTTTCCTTAATTTCTCTTTCTATTTTCTCATTGTTAGTGTATAGGAATGCAAGAGATTTCTGTGTGTTAATTTTATATCCTGCAACTTTACTGTATTCGTTGATTAGCTCTAGTAATTTTCTGGTAGAGTCTTTAGGGTTTTCTATGTAGAGGATCATGTCATCTGCAAACAGAGAGAGTTTCACTTCTTCTTTTCCTATCTGGATTCCTTTTACTTCTTTTTCTGCTCTGATTGCTGTGGCCAAAACTTCCAACACTATGTTGAATAGTAGTGGTGAGAGTGGGCACCCTTGTCTTGTTCCTGATTTCAGGGGAAATGCTTTCAATTTGTCACCATTGAGGGTGATGCTTGCTGTGGGTTTGTCATATATAGCTTTTATTATGTTGAGATATGTTCCTTCTATTCCTGCTTTCTGGAGAGTTTTAATCATAAATGGATGTTGAATTTTGTCAAAGGCTTTTTCTGCATCTATTGAGATAATCATATGGTTTTTATCTTTCAATTTGTTAATGTGGTGTATTACATTGATTGATTTGCGGATATTAAAGAATCCTTGCATTCCTGGGATAAAGCCCACTTGGTCATGGTGTATGATTTTTTTAATATGCTGTTGGATTCTGTTTGCTAGAATTTTGTTAAGGATTTTTGCATCTATGTTCATCAGTGATATTGGCCTGTAGTTTTCTTTTTTTGTGGCAACTTTGCCTGGTTTTGGAATTAGGGTGATGGTGGCCTCATAGAATGAGTTTGGAAGTTTATCTTCTGCAATTTTCTGGAAGAGTTTGAGTAAGATAGGTGTTAGCTCTTCTCTAAATTTTTGGTAGAATTCAGCTGTGAAGCCATCTGGTCCTGAGCTTTTGTTTGCTGGAAGATTTCTGATTACAGTTTGGATGGAGGATCCCTGCAGGCTACAGTTCATGTGGGCCCAAAGAGTCAGACATGATGGAACAACTAACACTTTCACTTCATGGAACAGAGTAGCACTCAAAATCAGAGCTACTCTCTCAACTTTCCAATGGCAAGAACATGTTGTTAAGTCATTAAATTGTATTCCTACTGTGATGTAGACTGAATGCAAAGAAAAAATAGGAAGAGAGACTGAATCAACAACAACAAAAAAATAGTAAAGCAAGATATGTGCTTTCAGCAGAGCATCTACAAGAAGTGCTGTTGATAGATGTTGACATGCAATTCCCTGAAGCATGGATAGTCCACTCTGAGATAACTGAGGGTTGATTATACATGGAAAATAAGTTATAGCTTTACATTCCCAGTCAAGATTTCTGACATTGAATTACTCTGCAGTATAATGAAGGACTATTTTAACCCAGCAAGCACATTCTATTACAAATCAATTCAAAAACTGAAACCAACTTATCACACAGGGCAAACCCAAATGCAAAAATGAAATGATAAGTAATGCAAAAGGATAAAATTTCATACCTTGTACATAATGATAATCATTATTACATTAGATTGAACTCAGTACTCAGAAATGTTTCTTTTTTTCTAATCTGAATTTAATTCCTTAAAAGTTCACTCAACAACCTGTAATAAATGATGACCAGTGGAAACCTGAAAAGTTTCTAATGAATTTATTACTAAAATGTATGATTTCCACAAAGTTTTCTTTTCTTTAGTTTTTATGTAAATTTTTTCAATTTTGCTTAAAGTATTTTGAGTCTTTTTAAAGTCTAGGTTTATCTTAGGGCAGACGTATTTATTGTTTTCTGCAAGGATGTCTGTCATCTACTCTACTATTTGCAATGTTTGCATATTTACTTTTTTATAAAAAAAGGTGATTTGGGAGTTGAACCAAATCAACCTGATGCACATTTTCCTTACAGATAGCTTACTGCACCATCATGAGCATGAAGTCTGTACACAAATACCTATAATGCTATACAGAGTATGTGGGGTTAAACTTATGTTTGAAGAAGGATTATTTCCAGTTAGCAGCACCAGAGAAGATGTCTTGGAGAATGTAGCATTTGAGCTACATTGGACACTAAATATTTGAGGTAAAGGAACTAGCAAGAGGAAAATTCTAAACTTGCTGCTTGCTCAAGCTCTTTCTCTTACTCATACCCTTTAGAGATGTCAAACTATGTGCTAGTCCTGAAACACTCTATGTTCTTTTAGAGTTCATTTCACATTAATATCTGGAATGCTTTCACATTCTCTAAAAAAACTATATCTACAAAGGTCAATCTCAATCTCCCTGGAGAGACTTTGAAGGTGTTTGAACAGCATTGTGATATGACCAGAGCTGTGCTTTTGAAAGTTCAATATGACAGCAGCGTAGAAGATGGTTTGAATCAACTGATAGGGAAATGCAGTTGTGATCATATGAGGAAGTAAGGGCTTAATATTAGACAATACCAGTGTCTAGGAAGAGGTAGAAATACTTGTGAGAGAGATTTGGTTCCTGATGGATCATACTATATTTTGTGCTTCCTTATCTTGGAGTAAAGTGATTCTTTTAAGATAAAAATGGGAACATAGAAGAAGGGAAAATTTGGGGGATAGAAAATAATGAATTAAGTTCTAGTCATGTTGAGTTAAAGGTGTTTGTAAGGCATGCAAATGGAGACATTCCATGGACATTTGGAAATAAGGATCTGGAGCTAATGAGGATAAAATTGTTTAGAGTTAGGCCCCTTACAAATGATCACTGAAATCATGAAATTGGACTACAATGTTAAGCAAAATACACAGAAATGAAAAAAAGGTACTGTAGTTGTAATTGTGTTACTTTAAGTATATTGTTCATAAATATTAGTATCAGCTACCATGGGCAGTGATGAAATGTTGATATCTGAAGATGTTTAAAGGTTAAATAGATTCCTTTCTGCAGTGATTTACTTATACTAAACATTCACCAAGGATTCAGCAGACTGTTTCATTCTAGTATATTTGACTATTTAATAATTAAAGAGCTAAATACACAATTGAAGTTAGTTAATAGGTAAATCTCCCCAAGTTGATAGCCAAATCTCCCCAGAATAAAAGGAAACAAAAGACACATTCTAATGACTCAGTTCAGTTCAGTTCAGTTCAGTTTAGTCACTCAGTCGTGTCTGACTCTTTGCGACCCCATGAACCACAGCACACCAGGCCTCCCTGTCCATCACCAACTCCTGAGTGCACCCAAACCCATGTCCATCGAGTCAGTTATGCCATCCAACAATCTCATCCTCTGTCGCCCCCTTCTCCTCCTGCCTCAATCTTTCCCAGCATCAGGGTCTTTTCAAATGAGTCAGCTCTTTGCATCAGGTGGCCAATGTGTTGGAGTTTCAGCTTCAACATCAGTCCTTCACATGAAAACCCAGGACTGACCTCCTTTAGGATGGACTGGGTGGATCTCCTTGTAGTTCCAAGGGACTTTCAAGAGTCTTCTCCAACACCCACAGTTCAAAAGCATCAATTCTTCGGCACTCAACTTTCTTTATAGTCCAACTCTCACATCCATACATTACCACTGGTAAAACCATAGCCTTGATCAGATGGACCTTTGTTGGCAAAGTAATGTCTCTGCTTTTTAATATGCTCTTGAGTTTGGTCATGGCTTTTCTTCCAAGGAGTAAGAGTCTTTTAATTTCATGGCTGCAGTCACCATCTGCCGTGATTTTGGAGCCCCCCAAAATAAAGTCAGCCATTGTTTCCACTGTTTCCCCATCTATTTGCCATGAAATGATGGGACCAGATGCCATGATCTTAGTGTTCTGAATGTTGAGCTTTAAGCCAATTTTCTCACTCTCCTCTTTCACTTTCTTTTTTTTTCTTTTTTTTCTGATTTTATTTTATTATTATTATTTTTTCATTTATTTTTATTAGTTGGAGGCTAATTACTTTACAATATTGTAGTGGTTTTTGTCATACATTGACATGAATCAGCCATGGATTTACATGTGTTCTCCTCTTTCACTTTCATCAAGAGGCTCTTTAGTTCTTCTTCACTTTCTGCCATAAGGGTGGTGTCATCTGCATATCTGAAGTTATTGATATTTCTCCTGGCAATCTTGATTCCAGCTTGTGCTTCTTCCAGCCCAGGGTTTCTCATGATGTACTCTGAATATAAGTTAAATAAGCAGGGTGACAATATACAGCCTTGATGTACTCCTTTTCCTGTTTGGAACCAGTCTGTTGGTTCATGTCCAGTTCTAACTGTTGCTTCCTGACCTGCATACAGGTTTCTCAAGAGGCAGGTCAGGTGGTCTGGTATTCCCATCTCTTTAAGAATTTTCCACAGTTTATTGTGATCCACACAGTCAAAGGCTTTGGCATAGTCAATAAAGCTGAAATAGATGTTTTTCTGGAACTCTCTTGCTTTTTCAATGATCCAGCGGATGTTGGCAATTTGATCTCTGGTTCCTCTGCCTTTTCTAAAACCAGATTGAATATCTGGAAGTTCCTGATTCACGTATTGCTGAGGCCTGGCTTGGAGAATTGTAAGCATTAGTTTACTAGCATGTGAGATGAGTGCAATTGTGCGGTAGTTTGAGCATTCTTTGGCATTGCCTTTCTTTGCGATTGGAGTGAAAACTGACCTTTTCCAGTCCTGTGGCCACTGCTGAGTTTTCCAAATTTGCTGGCATATTGAGTGCAGCACTTTCACAGCATCACCTTTCAGGATTTGAAATAGCTTAGCTGGAATTCCATCACCTCTACTAGCTTTGTTCACAGTGATGCTTCCTAAGGCCCACTTGACTTCATATTCCAGAATGTCTGGCTCTAGGTGAGTGATGACACCATTGTGATTATCTGGGTCATGAAGATCTTTATTGTATAGTTCTTCTGTATATTCTGTTGACATTTACTGAAATCACTTTGGTTAATTCTAGATGCTGTTTTTATGTTGTTAAAAGAAATCTCCACTAGATAGTGGCTGAATTGTCAATAAGAACAGACATTCTTTGCCTGTGTATAGAATAATGGAATCAACCACTTAGTAAAAGTTAATTAATATTAGAACTTTATTTTTTGTCTTTTTTTCTTCCAATTTTATTGAGGTATAATTGACATACAGCACTGTGTAAGCTTAAGGTGTACAGCATACTGATTTGATTTATATATAGTGAAATGATTTATTTATAATCATTATGAAATGATTACCATAATAAGTTTAGTAAACATCCATCATCTCATATAGGTACAAAAGAAAAGAAAAAGAAAAATAGTTTTCTTTGTGATGAGAACTCTTAGAATTTACTCTTAACTATTCATATATAACATAGAGCAGTATTAGTTATATTAATCATGTTATATATTACATCCCTAGTACTTGTAAAAATTACTTTTCAAAATCTCTGTTATAGAAAATATGGATTATGTAAATGGATTTTAAAAGAGCATATGTTACTTTGTTTCAATCTTGTTTAGAAACAAAATAACATTTAATCAGACTTCCTAACCACACTTTCTTCTGTTAGTGGCTTCTACTATAATCAAGTTCCATTGTTTTTAAAACTTATATTTAGAATTAATTCAGAATTAGAACTGATATAGAGATTTCAGTATTACTGGTATCATTATACCCCATCTGTTATTATCACCAAACAAGCATTGAGAGATTGGTCTAGTTTGCTCCTGTCAACAGTCATTTCAATCTAATTTCTTTTAACTGGATTTTTATTGACCACAGCATAAATCTTAATAGATTGAATCATTTCTACATAAGACGTTTACAGTTCATCTAACTTAATAAACATATATTTTAAATTGTGGTTGACTACAACTAACCTTGGAGAATGAAAACTTTCTAATTTTTATCTTTATTTAATGTCATAGTTTGTGTCAAATATCTTTTCTCTTGAGCAATTTCCTGCTTAGCACTAAGAAGTAAAATGACAGACTATCCCAATCCTAATCCCTGTGAACCCATCATAATTTATTTAAAGAACAAAACGAATTACTTTGAGGAAGTGAGGGTGTGGTGGGAGACTAGGATCGAAATACACATTTTTGAGTTTGTTATAAAGCCAATTGCAAAGCCAATTCTTCCAGACTCAATGGGACTAAATATTTCAAATGGAAGTCATTAAATGACATGATTTTGCAGAATCAAATAAATTTTAAAAATATATTTAAATAATCCACATTATCATTTTGCAGAGCCTCAAAAACTATATAGGGTGCTGCCTTAAATATATATAAATAAGAAAAATAAACATTATCCCATTACATGATGAATTGAAATTTTGTCCCAAAATTCTAAAAACATTTGTTAGGCAGAAATTCTTTATGGTTTGGCTAAATATCCCTGGTGGCTCAGAGGGTAAAGCCTCTGCCTGCAACATGAGAGACCCAAATTCGATCCCTGGGTTGGGAAGATCCCCTGGAGAAGGAAATGGCAACCCACTCCAGTATTCTTGCCTGGAGAATTCCATGGACGAAGAGTACGGGGTCACAAAGAATTGGACACGACTGAGTGACTTCACTCTCTTTCTTTCTTTTTCAACACTTCAAACAAAATCAGCTGATTGTTGCTGTTCTGGCCTCTTTAAAATGTGAATGTGAGCTAGACACATAGTCCAAGACAGCCATCATCTCATCTCTAAGCTGTTGCGCTAGCTTTTCCAGTGGAAAATGTCTTTCTTTTCCCATCCTAGCAATTTGATCTAGTCACTCATAGTGTACTCTTCATTTTCTGCATCTATATTACTTAATAATTTAGTCACACCTGTGGTATTGCTGTTTGGTTTTTATCCAAAAGTGAATGAGAGATTACCAAGGAGAAAATAATTTCCACTAGCTCCTCCTCCCCTAGGGGAAGAAAGCAAAAGATGTTTGCATAATCTTCCCAAGTTACTCATGAGGAGATCTATGTTGCATGTAGAGACTGGAGGACTGAGATATCCCTGAGCAAATTTTACAACAGACTATTCACTTGTATATCTGTTTTAAAGTTTTTGAGGTGAGTAGGAACGTAATCAAAATTTAGATAAGGGTCTCCTCCTGATTTCTTTTTTGTTTTTGTTTTTATTGAAGTATAGGTAATCTACAATGTTGTGTTAGTTTCAGCTGTATGGCAGAGTGAATCAGTGATACATATACATATATCTACTCTTTTTTAGATTCTTTTCCCATATAGGCCATTTACAAAGTATTGAGTAGAGTTCCCTGTGCTATATAGCAGGTTCTTATTATCTATTTTCTATATAGTAGTGTGTTATATGTCAATCCCAATCTCCCAGTTTATCCCTCCCAACCCCCAAGAGTTTATCTCTCTCTACACCCTGGAAACTATAAGCTTGTTTCCTTCCTCTGTAAAGAGTCTCCTTCTAACTTCTTGATGAAAACTGGGTTAAACTGAAAATTTTAACTATAAAGACGGCTATCTCTGCTTTCTAAAAGAGACTCCTTGGCACTTCCAAGAGCAATTAAATAGATAACAGTGAAGTGACTCATCTATATGTCTAATGTTATTACAAATGTTGCAATAGATATTTAGCAGATACAATTACCATCTGTCTTGACTCATATATAAAAGAGGGGGAAAGAAGGAAAAGGAGCTTTTCCTGAACTAAGTAGCTTTAGTTTGGAAGGGGAAAAAAAAAGGAATAAGGAAAGAGATAATGTGTGAATATAGCTGAGAAAGATATTTCCAAAAGTAGAATTAGCTGAACTAGGGAAGGCAAAAGAAATAATATGCAAGAACCAGTCTAGGAACTCTGGACTGGAAGTCAGACAGTCACTGGAATGAAACAGGCAGTTGGAAACAGAGGGAATTCTAGAAGCTGGTAAGAAGTCTGGATATATAATATCTTGCAATCCAGTTAAGCAGCCACATTTACAGTAGTGTTCTGCCAGACTAAGAGAGTCCAGGGGCAGGGATTCAAGCCTTGGTAGCATACAAAAATGGTTATAAGCTAATAGGACCTAGATATTTGGATTTCAGGGTTGCTAGGACTCCATTCCTAGTCACAATAGAAATAATTAGCTAGAATTCCAAACATAGAAGAACTGCAGTATAATGCAGGTTATCAATACAAGATTTTAGGACACATCTTAACTGAAGCAGTATAAGTACTTCACTTTGAGAACTAAGGTTTAAGGTAGGGACTTGGTCATGGGACTAAGGGAAGCTAGAACCAATAAACATTATTAAAGGAAACAATAGCAAACTAGACCTGACTCAGATATTCTACACTTTACTCTTCACTGATTGGGACAATATTGACTCCATATTTCAGAGTAGATTTGTGGTTTTTTTGGGTTTTTGAAATAGAAGTTAAGTTGCTCCAAAAGGAGGTATGTAGAGGAAAATATAAAGAGCTCATTTTGTGCTTTATTCATTGATGATTTATTTGATCAAACATGTATATTTATTGAGCCTCCCCTACATACAGAACTCTGAGCTAAGCAGGATACAAAAATGCTAAGGAACCAAACTAAAATCAGAAGATCTAAGGCATAGTTCTAAGGCAGAGAGATAAATCTGAACTTTATGGAAAAAATACTATATCAGATTTTTATTTAGGAAAAAAAAATGCTATGGAATACAGGAATTCCACTAACTTGCAAAAAAGTCAAGAAACATCCCTGAACAGGTGGCATTTGAAATTAATCTTAAGGTTAAGTTTATTTTTTCTAGTTGATGATATTGGAGGGAAATAAGCAGTAATATAAAATATGGAGCAATGGAATCTACCACTTAAATAACATTAGTAACTGTCACTTAGAGTTTTATGTGTCATCTTTAATCTCAACAACAACACTGATATGCACCAAGTATCTCAATTTTACGGATGTAGAATCTGAGGTTCTAAGACGTTAAGTCATTCAGCCAAGTTCCCAGAGCTACAAATGAAAGAACTGGATTTTGGTTATTTTTGTTTTGTTTTTCTTCAAAAACACATGCTCCTTCTATTGCATGACCATGTCTCTGACATATCCTAGATGCATGAAAAGTGAAATGTGTCAGGAGTATAAACTTCATGGGCACTGTTGTCATGGGAGTTGGTGAAACTGGAGAGGCCTAAGCTACAGTGTGAAGGCTTTTACATGAAGAGGTAAGAAGGGAAGAAATTAAGCTTAAGAAGATATCTCAGGTCATAAGGTTTACTGAGATGGTATATTATTCATCATTTGGATGATGAAACCATTCTAAGAACTGTAGTATTTTTGAAATAGAAAGGATTTAGAAAATTATACAGTTCCACTCTTCAGATTTTTAAGAAGATGGAGATCCAGGTGAATAATTAAATTAGTCTAAAATTAAGACTTTTTCGATTGTACAGGAGAGCTTTACTGAACCCACACTTCTGCCTTTTAGGGTAAGTAACATAGGGCCACAGTTGGAGTGGAGAAGTGAACTCAAAAAAAAGATGAGGGACAGGGACAATAGTGTGTAAGACAGTAGAGTACGATGAACATTGAATTGAGAGATTAGGCAGCCAGGTACTCACTCTTAACCTTTCCAGTTCTGATGTTGAGGTTCCACAGGATGTTTGAAGCCTGAAAAGTATCAAAGAGATTTTCATTAGTAACAGCAAAATTCATTAAGAAGTTGATATTTAAGTGACCAATATAATAACCCAGAAAGGTCAACTGCTTAAGTATGTTCTTAAAATTATAACCTTTAGTTCTATGACTTTGATAATTACAACTACTAATAGGCCTAAGAATATTTTATACACCTATTAACCAAGGGCTTTTTCATTAAAGAGAAATTGAACTGACTCTAAAATAATCATAACAAAAATAAAAGGAAGAAAGAAAGGGAGGGAGGGAGAAAAGGAAGAAAGGAGGGAAGGAAGAAAGGAATGAAGAAAAGAAGGAAAGAAGGAAAAAAGGGAAGAAAGGAAAACAACCCTCGGCTGTGTCCTAACTGTAGACTTTTCATTACTGTTGACAATGAAAATGAGAGTCATAAAGAACACAGCTGGAATTTTAACTCTTAAGTTAAGATCAAAGATTTGGCAGTTAGAAAAATCATCCTTTGACTTGTAAACAAAACAAATCTTATATGGATGTCAGAATAAATAAAGTATTTCTTTTTTAAACATTTACTGTTTTGGCTAAGCTATACTCATCATACCTATTAAGAGATTTAAGGTAGAGAATTTATCACTCTTATTGCCATTTTAACCTCAGACACAATTATTTAAAATGAAATAAATATATACTTAGCAAACAAGAAAGATATATTACTAATTGTCCACTGGGCAGTCAATTGCCAGTTAGAGTAGCCACTTGTGTAAACTCTGTCAAACATGCTGACCCAAACACGTCTCTAGCGATTTCTAACATCTGGCTTAAAAGCTTCCCTGCAATTATTTTCATTTTGCATAAGCAAAACTCACTAAACCCTGCATCTGTGGTGGTGATATACAAAACATATAAATTTGGAGGGATTCATTAGATAATATCAAAGAAAATGCACCAATGGCTCGTTGCCATTTAACTCCTGCACTTTTGGTGAATTAGCCAGCAGTGAAGGCCTTTTCTCTTCAAAAGATTATACAGTTTATTATATACTGCTTCTCACCTTTTTTCTGATGTAGTTCTACTGGACTGTTTAATACATAGAAATTGACACATAGAATAGTTACAAAGATGAGAATACTTTTTTCTTGTACTTGCTATCTCTGATTTTCTAAAGAAAAAGGCACTAAAAAGATACAGGTTTCAGGTACATAGATAAGAGCTACTACCTCAAATTTTTGCTACTTTACAGTGTGGGCTTTCTTTTGGTACAGTTGTCTCGGAAGAATGCTTAAGACACATTAAACATATTGTTTTATCAAGCATTTTCCAAATTCTAGTGATGTTCAAACACCTAGATTCTCAAAACACAGCAAATATAGTCCTAAAATATAGATGCATACATATTGAATATATCACAATGTGCATATTGTGAATGAAGTATAGATATATTTTTTTTCTGATGTCAGCAAAACCTTTCCATATATCCTAACTTTCTTCTAAACTTGTCGTTTTCTAATTGTATGCTGGAATGCTGCAATAAAATACTACTTGATTATACTTTCATTTATTAACCTTAGTTAAACATACTGGCCAGGAGAATTCCATGGACTGTACAGTCCAAGGGGTCGCAAAGAGTTGGACATGACTGAGTGACTTTCACTCACTCAAACATGTTCATATCAAAATGTTCAAACCTGTTTTGAACACATGTTTATTTTCTTAGTACTCATCTTTGGTTAGGTATTTCTCTCAACCTTTTCTAGGGAAATTGGAATAGTCTAGGTCAGGTGATGTATACTTATTAGCTTCAAAACTACATATGTGTGTTCAGATTGGAGGAAAGGTCATAAACACAATGAATGTTGCTAGGAAACCATGCCTCTCAGTCAATTTAGTTGTGAAGATGAAAGGGTTTTTTGGTACAAAGATGGGCTATTTGTATAGTACAATGAATAATCATTTTATTTTGATCTTTGAATTTCTCATTTAAAAATAACACTCTTCATTAGTAGCTTTTCCTATTTATTACTTAGTTGGATTTTTCAAATGTTTCAAATTCAAGACGTGAACATAGCTTTCTATGAAAAGAAAGATTTGTTGCAATTTTCATTTAAAGAAGATAATTTTGTTGGTAAATTTAGGGATATCTAATTCTTAGAGCCAGTCATATCAATCATAAAAAGATTAATAGTCAAACAATAAAAGTCAAGGAACAAGTAGCTAGGTCCCTTGAAATAGTCATTAAAAGGATTTTGAAAGCTCAAGTGCTGTAAACAACCCTGACACTTCTTTCTGTGTTTCAAAACTACAGCACTGTTATTGTGGCAACTTTTCACAAAAATTAACCTAAAAGAAAATAGACATGTTTTACTGGTCAACAACAATTAGAAGATCCTTGGATATAACTAAGTACTCTAATTCCACAGTAATGTATTAGCCCACTTAAGCACTTAATTAGAAGCTTATGTTGGCTGTGCCTGTATCTATTGATTTTGAATCAAAATGTAATTTTAACCATGTAATTTTTTATTGGTTCCATTTCATTTGAAATCTTAGTAGCATTTGGTGGTACAAGTTATGTTGATATGAGATTTCTAGCAGGTTAGTACTAGAATAGACACCTGGTTTTTTGAGTATGTGACTTACATTCCTTGTTTTTAATAATGTTTCTCTCATTCCACTTGATCATGGTAGCTTTGTCAATCACTTGATTTCACCACCCCCCGCCCCCGCCACAAGGGTGTATATGTCACTTAGGTTGGCCAATCAGAATAATTCATGGGTCACATGTGTTTAAGAAAAAGAAAAAAAGACCAATATGAATAGAACATAATCAGAGGTGAGGTGATAGGAAATGGGGTTGAGGGCATAGATTAAAGTCAGGTTATGGGACCAGCTAGACCTAATTGATATTTATAGGACATCTCACCCCAAAGCAATCAACTTCACCTTTTTCTCAAGTGCACATGGAACCTTCTCCAGAATAGATCACATCCTGGGCCATAAATCTAGTCTTGGAAAATTCAAAAAAATTGAAATTATTCCAGTTATCTTTTCTGACCACAGTGCTGTAAGATTAGATCTCAATTACAGGAAAAAAATTGTTAAAAATTCAAACATATGGAGGCTAAATAACATGCTTCTGAATAACCAACAAATCACAGAAGAAACCAAAATATGCAGAGAAATGAATGAAAATGAAAACACAACAACCCAAAACCTATGGGACACTGTAAAAGCAGTGCTAAGGGGAAGGTTCATAGCATTACAGGCTTACCTCAAGAAACAAGAAAAAAGTCAAATAAATAACCTAACTACACTGAAAGCAATTAGAGAAGGAAGAAATGAAGAACCCCAGGGTTAGTAGAAGGAAAGAAATTTTAAAAATTAGGGCAGAAATAAATGCAAAAGAAACTAAAGAGACCATAGCAAAAATCAGCAAAGCTAAAAGCTGGTTTTTTGAAAAAATTAACAAAATTGACAAACCATTAGCACGACTCATTAAGAAACAATGAGAGAAGTACCAAATTAACAAAATTAGAAATGAAAATGGAGAGATCACAACAGACAACACTGAAATACAAAGGATCATAAGAGACTACTACCAGCAGCTCTATGCCAATAAAATGGACAACTTGGAAGAAATGGACAAATTCTTAGAAAAGTATAACTTTCCAAAACTGAACCAGGAAGAAATAGAAGATCTTAACAGAGCCATCACAAGCAAGGAAATCGAAACTGTAATCAGAAATCTTTCAGCAAACAAAAGCCCAGGACCAGATGGCTTCACAGCTGAATTCTACCAAAAATTTAGAGAAGAGCTAACACCTATCTTACTCAAACTCTTCCAGAAAATTGCAGAAGAAGGTAAACTTCCAAACTCATTCTATGAGGCCACCATCAACCTAATTCCAAAGCCAGACAAAGTTGCCATAAAAAAAGAAAACTACAGGCCAATATCACTAATGAACATAGATGCAAAAATCCTTAACAAAATTCTAGCAAACAGAATCCAACAACATATTAAAAAAATCATACACCATGACCAAGTGGGCTTTATCCCAGGAATGCAAGGATTCTTTAATATCTGCAAATCAATCAATGTAATACACCACATTAACAAATTGAAAGATAAAAACCATATGATTATCTCAATAGATGCAGAGAAAACCTTTGACAAAATTCAACATCCATTTATGATTAAAACTCTCCAGAAAGCAGGAATAGAAGGAACATATCTCAACATAATAAAAGCTATATATGACAAAGCCACAGCAAGCATCACCCTCAATGGTGACAAATTGAAAGCATTTCCCCTGAAATCAGGAACAAGACAAGGGTGCCCACTCTCACCACTACTATTCAACATAGTTTTGGAAGTGTTGGCCACAGCAATCAGAGCAGAAAAAGAAGTAAAAGGAATCCAGATAGGAAAAGAAGAAGTGAAACTCTCGCTGTTTGCAGATGACATGATCCTCTACATAGAAAACCCTAAAGACTCTACCAGAAAATTACTAGAGCTAATCAACGAATATAGTGAAGTTGCAGGATATAAAATTAACACACAGAAATCCCTTGCATTCCTATACACTAACAATGAGAAAATAGAAAGAGAAATTAAGGAAACAATACCATTCACCATTGCAACAAAAAGAATAAAATACTTAGGAGTATATCTACCTGAAGAAACAAAAGACCTATACATAGAAAACTATAAAACACTGATGAAAGAAATCAAAGAGAACACAAACAGATGGAGAAACATACCGTGTTCATGGATTGGAAGAATCAATATTGTCAAAATGGCTATACTACCCAAAGCAATCTATAGATTCAATGCAATCCCTATCAAGCTACCAATGGTATTTTTCACAGAACTAGAACAAATAATTTCACAATTTGTATGGAAATACAAAAAACCTCGAATAGCCAAAGTAATCTTGAGAAAGAAGAATGGAACTGGAGGAGTCAACCTGCCTGACTTCAGACTCTACTACAAAGCCACAGTCATCAAGACAGTATGGTACTGGCACAGAGACAGAAATATAGATCAATGGAACAGAATAGAAAGCCCAGAGATAAATCCATGAACCTATGGACATCTTATCTTTGACAAAGCAGACAAGGACATACAATGGAAAAAAGACAACCTCTTTAACAAGTGGTGCTGGGAAAACTGGTCAACCACCTGTAAAAGAATGAAACTAGAACACTTTCTAACACCATACACAAAAATAAACTCAAAATGGATTAAAGATCTAAATGTAAGACCAGAAACTATAAAACTCCTAGAGGAGAACATAGGCAAAACACTCTCCGACATGAATCACAGCAGGATCCTCTATGACCCACCTCCCAGAATATTGGAAATAAAAGCAAAAATAAACAAATGGGACCTAATAAAACTTAAAAGCTTTTGCACAACAAAGGAATCTATAAGCAAGGTGAAAAGACAGCCCTCAGATTGGGAGAAAATAGTAGCAAATGAAGCAACAGACAAAGGATTAATCTCAAAAATATACAAGCAACTCCTGAAGCTCAATTCCAGAAAAATAAATGACCCAATCCAAAAATGGGCCAAAGAACTAAACAGACATTTCTCCAAGGAAGACATACAGATGGCTAACAAACACATGAAAAGATGCTCAACACCACTCATTATCAGAGAAATGCAAATCAAAACCACAATGAGGTACCATTACACACCAGTCAGGATGGCTGCTATCCAAAAGTCTACAAGCAATAAATGCTGGAGAGGGTGTGGAGAAAAGGGAATCCTCTTACACTGTTGGTGGGAATGCAAACTAGTACAGCCACTATGGAGAACAGTGTGGAGGTTTCTTAAAAAGCTGGAAATAGAACTGCCATATGACCCAGCAATCCCACTTCTGGGCATACACACCGAGGAAACCAGATCTGAAAGAGACACATGCACCCCAATGTTCATCGCAGCACTGTTTATAATAGCCAGGACATGGAAGCAACCTAGATGCCCATCAGCAGACGAATGGATGAGGAAGCTGTGGTACATATACACCATGGAATATTACTCAGCCATTAAAAAGAATTCATTTGAATCAGTTCTAATGAGATGGATGAAACTGGAGCCCATTATACAAAGTGAAGTAAGCTAGAAAGATAAAGACCATTACAGCATACTAACACATATATATGGAATTTAGAAAGATGGTAATGATAACCCTATATGCAAAACAGAAAATGAGACACAGATGTACAGAACAGACTTGTGGACTCTGTTGGAGAAGGCAAGGGTGGAATGTTTTGAGAGAACAGCATGTATATTATCTAGGGTGAAACAGATCACCAGCCCAGGTGGGATGTGTGAGACAAGTGCTCGGGCCTGGTGCACTGGGAAGACCCAGAGGAATCGGGTGGAGAGGGAGGTGGGAGGGGGGATTGGGATGGGGAATACATGTAACTCCATGGCTGATTCATGTCAATGTATGACAAAATCCACTGCAATGTTGTGAAGTAATTAGCCTCCAACTAATAAAAATTAAAAAATAAATAAAGTCAGGTTATATAAACTCTTATGGGGTCAGAGCGAAATATTTAGATTTTTACCTAGTTATAATGGGTGGAGAAGGAAATGGCAACCTACTCCAGTATTCTTGCCTGGAAAATCCCATGAACAGAGGAGCCTGGAGGGCTACAGTTCATGGGATCACTAAACAGTCAGATACAACTTAGTGAATAAACAACAACAACAAATTATAATGGGAAACTTGGGGTTGAGTAGGAATGTGACATAATCTAATTTATGATTTTGGCTGGTGAGTCAGAAAGGATTGAGGGGCCAAGCTAGCCTTTAGTAAGCTAATGTAGTAGTGCTAATTAAAAAATGATACTGTCTTGGGCTACAGTAGTAGCAATGGAAATTGACAGAAGTTGATGGATTCAAGATAACTTTTGAAGACTGAGCTAACAAACTTTGCTAGTGAATTGGATATACACTATGTGGTTAAGAGTGAGACCAAGGATGACTTCTAGGTTATTAGCTTGAATAATAAAATGTAATATTGCTATTAAATTAATAAGGAAGGCAGGAGGAAAAACAGTGCTAAGGGTGCAATTAAGAGTTCCATTTTAGGCAAAGGATTAAATTTGAGGGTATTTCCAAGTGAAAAGTTCCAGTTGAGCTATTTAAAATCCTAAAAGATGATGCTGTGAAAATGCTGCACTCAATATGCCAGCAAATTTGGAAAACTCAGCAGTGGCCACAGAACTGGAAAACGTTTTTCAACCCAATCCCAAAGAAAGGCAATGCCAAAGAATGCTCAAACTAGTGCACAATTGCATTCATCTCACACGCTAGTAAAGTAATGCTTACAATTCTCCAAACCAGGCTTTAACAGTATGTGAACTGTGAACTTCCAGATGTTCAAGCTGGTTTTAGAAAAGGCAGAGGAACCAGAGATCAAATTGCAACATCTGCTGGATCATCAGAAAAGCAAGAGAGTTCCAGAAAAACATCTATTTCAGCTTTGACTATGCCAAAGCCTTTGACTATGTGGATCACCACAAACTGCAGAAAATTCTTAAAGAGATGGGAATACCAGACCACCTGACCTGCCTCTTGAGAAATCTGTATGCAGATCATGAAGCAACAGTTAGAACTGGACATGGACCAACAGACTGGTTCCAAATAGGAAAAGGAGTACGACAAGGCCGTATATTGTCACCCTGCTTATTTAACTTCTATGCAGAGTACATCATGAGAAACGTTGGGCTGAATGAAGCACAAGCTGGAATCAAGACTGTTGGGAGAAATATCAATAAACTCAGATATGCAGATGACACCACCCTAATGATAGAAAGTGAAGAGAAACTAAAAAGCCTCTTGATGAAAGTCAAAGAGGAGAGTGAAAAAAGTTGGCTTAAAGCTCAACGTTCAGAAAACTAAGATCATGGCATCTGGTCCCATCACTTCATGGCAAATAGATGTAGAAACAATGGAAACAATGGCTGACTTTATTTTTTTAGACTCCAAAATCACTGCAGATGGTGCCTGCAGCCATGATATTAAAAGATGCTTACTCCTTGGAAGAAAAGTTATGACCAACCTAGACAGCATATTAAAAAGCAGAGACATTACTTTGCCAACAAAGGTCCGTCTAGTCAAGGCTATGTTTTTTCCAGTGGTCATGTATGGATGTGAGAGTTGGACTATAAAGAAAGCTGAGCACCGAAGAATTGATGCTTTTGAACTGTGGGTGTTGGAGAAGATTCTTGAGAGTCCCCTGGACTACAAGGAGATCCAACCAGTCAATGCTAAAGGAAATCAGTCCTGAATATTCATTGGAAGGGCTGATGTTGAAGCTGAAACTCCAATACTTTGGCCACCTGATGTGAAGAACTGAATCATTGAAAAGACCTTGATGCTGGGAAAGATTGAAAGCAGGAGGAGAAGGGGACGACAGAGGATGAGATGGTTGGATGGCATCACCGACTCAATGGACAGTTTGAGTAAACTTTGGGAGTTGGTGATGGACAGGGAAGCCTGACGTGCTGCAGTTCACGGGGTTGCAAATAGTTGGACATGACTGAGTGACTGAACTGAACTGAACCAAGTGAAGATATTAAGTAGGCTGTTGATTGTAACATTTGGGAAGACGGGATTAATATATATCAATTTTTGATTCAATTACCAATAGTTAATATTTAAAGCCATAGAACTGAAAGAGACCACCTAGAGAAGAAGTAACCATAGAAAATAAGATAAGAAAAGGATAAGCCTTCTGTGAGCACCCTTAATTTAAAATACATCAGGTGCCTGAGGCATTTTGATCATGAAATAAAATGCCACTTTTTGCACTTATCTATGAAATGCTTTTTTATACTATGTCATGCAGATAACATGAAACTAAAATGTGCCAAGTGTTCAGAGTAGTCTATTCTTACCACTGTATAGGTGGGAAAATTGAGCACTGAGAGATGAGATTTCAAGACTCATGACCACACTGCTAGTAAATGATGAAGTTAGGCTCAGAACAGAGATCTTTCTAACTCTACTCCATGGCCTTTTCTGTTATATCATGTTGGAAATTCTCAACTAGCAGATATAATGTTCCCAGGGTTATTACTGAGCCTGTTTGCCTCTACATTAACATCCCCATTTTAAGATGTCTGTGTTCCAAAGTCTAATTAGTTTTCTGTCTTAGCCTTTGTTCTCTAATGTCACATCTTGCTGCAACCTGCCTCAGAGTTTCTCCCTCTACTGATCTACTGTTATAATGCTATAAGCTGTGAAAATAAATAATCAAGACATAGAATTATTAGGAATATAATAAGTTAAAACAGTCTTTGAGAGACTCTGATTAGTTATCTGTCATGGTCATACTGTACTGTCTTAAAATATGTCATGGCTATTCAAGGCCTTTTGCTTATTATCAATTATGACATTAACATTAGCATTTGTGTAATAAAACTGATTAACTTGCCAAATAAGTGACTTCTGATGGGTAGTGTAATTTTTCACATTCATGCATCCTTTTTTTGGATCACGTTCTGCCCCAGTCCACACTGATAAGAGTCCTATAGATTGCTTTCACTCTCAATTTCTGTGATATCTAAAAGTTCAAAAGAGAGTTTAAAAAAAATTTTTTTTACTTCATTTTGTAGTATTGCCAGCTAATAAATGATGTTGTGATAGTCTCAGGTGAACAGTGAAGGGACTCATATACATGTATCCATTCTTCCCCAAAGTGCCCTCCTATCCAGGCTGCCACATCACATTGAGCAGAGTTCTATGTCCTATACAACAGATCCTTGTTTGGTATCCGTTTTAAATATAGCAGTGTGTCCATGTCCATCCTGAACTCCCTAACTATTCCTCCCCCCAGCTCTTCCTCTGGCCCCCCCACAACCATAAGTCTGTGAGTCTGTTTCTGTTTTGTACGTAAATTAATTTGTATCATTTCTTTTTAGATTCCACATATAAGAGATGTCTTATGATACCTGGCCTTCTCTGACTTTACTCAGTATGACAGTCTGGTCTAAAAAGAAGTTTTGATTGTTCTCTCCGGACAATGGAACTCAAAAGAAAACAATCCCAAGGTAGACCTTAACAAAGAAAGCTACATTTTTAAACAAATGAGCTTAAACAAATTTAAACAAATGAGCTCCTCTGTGAGTGAATAGGTCTTCTAAGAAGCAAGTCTCTCTACCCTACCTGTTCAGTTTAGGTGTTTGGGAGGCGAGTCACTCCTGCTACCTCTCCTGCTACCTTCTTTCCAAAGCTGATCTTCAGTTTCCTATGCTTTTCCCTTTGGCAGACAGAGTTCGTGTGCTCCCACCACTGCATTCCCACCATCTCTCATGAAGTCTAGATCACCATTATGTTGAAAGTTTGTGGATGGCCAGTCCATGATATCTCCTGTCACCAAACAGATGCCCAAGTCCTGGATTTTCCAGAGGCTTCCTCAAGCAATACCTAAAGAACCTTAGTTTTATTCTTTTAGGAGTAGGGAGTTAGTGAAAGAATTTTGGCAGAGAAGTGGCGCAATTTTGGCAGCAATGAAAATGATGGTTTTGAAGGGATGATGATAAAAGTGAATAGAACCATTACAAGGCAAAATTTCCCGTGAAAGTTGGGAAGGGTATGAACTACTCAATAACAATCAAAATAGGCAGGAGAGAACATATCTTAGAAACATTTAGAAGGCAGACTAACGTAAGACTTGACCATTCAGTTGAATGTGGGGTGAAGGGACAGGGGATAATTAAAATAACCCCTTCATGACTAACCTGAGCCAAATGGGGAGGTGATGGGTTTTGTCTCAGGCCGGTTTAGTTTGAAGTGGGACCTGAATTTTGGAGAGAATTCTGGAGGCCAGAAAAAAATTTGGGACTTTTGGATATAAGTGATCACAAAGCCATTTCAACCCATGATATTACCCAGAAAGTATTTTAAATAAAATAGGAGAAGTTGGAGAACTACAAAAAGACCATCAGAAGTAGTTAAAGAAGATTTTGCAAAGGATAGGCATCATGAAGAATCAGGAGAGCTGGGGTCCAAACATCCTAAAGGAAGAAAAACTAAAGGAGAGAGTGATGACTAGTGATGAAAGCCTTAGAGAGATGAGACAGATGAGGACTGAAAACTTTTCATTAATTTGGCAGCAAAGTGAATCTTCTTAGGAAGATTACTAACTGTAGGGTGGTGAGGAAAGAAACCCAGTGAAGAGAGTTGTAGAACAATTATAATTGAGGAGCTGAGAAGAGAAAGGCTAGAATGTTTGAAACCCTGGTTAGTAAAGGAAAGGAGAGAGACAAGGCTGTGGTTACAATGGGACTAAGAGTTTAATTTCTTTTTTTAACTTCTAGAAGGAGATGCTTAATTTTGCTTGTGTGTTAGAAGATAAAAGACAGCAGTAAGGAGACATTCAAGATGCATAACAACAGTAGAGAAGATATGACTTTGGGGCAAGAAATAAGAAGTTGTAACTCTGAAGTTATTTCCCCATGAGAGAAGTAGGAGGTGAGGTGAAGATAAAATAACCTCGGATATTTCACTGTTCCCTAGGTACCTTAGGTATAACAACACTTAAATTATAAATGCAAATAACTGTTTTCAAGTATTTAATGCTAAAATAATCATCATTTGTCTTATTTAATGTGCTAGATTATAGCAAGTATGGAGTATCATGTAGTAAATCTTATCTGCCATTTCCACAAAGCATTTCCAGTATTGTTTATTTCCACAGTTAAGTTCTAGGCTGGTGAAATTATCTTACTTGCAAGATCTTTGACGTGGTGATCAACTGATAGAATTCTCCGTCTTTCATTTTGTCTTCTTTTAAGTGAAGTTTAGCCAATAGTTGCACAATTTAAGAAATAAAGGTACCCCACTTTTGTTTTAACCATTATTCAAATCAGATAACTAAAGGAAGTGAAACCATTTTTCCTCTGATTGGACTTGAACCCATGTGACTGGGACTTGTCAAAACCTACAGTAATGAAGCCCATGTTCTTGATGTCTCATCTCAGAAAGTATTCAGTGAGAGACAAAGTGACAGGTAAGAAGTGGATTTATTCACGGAGAAACACACTCTACAGAGTGTTAGGCCCTCACAGAGGGTGAGTGCGGTGGCCTCAAAATGTGGCATGGTTAGCTTTTATGGACCAGTAATTTCATAAGCTAATAAGTGGGAGAATTATTACAACTATTTTGGGGATGGGATGGAGATTTCCAGGAGGTGGGGCCACCGCCCAACTTTTTGGTCTTTTGATGGTTGACCTTGGAACTGTCATGGCACTTCTGGGTGTGTCATTTAACTTACTGATTGAGGATCAAGGTCTAGTTGAAGTTGACTTGTCTGCCATCCTGGACCCATTTGATTCTAATTGGTTTATATTGTATTCTCGGGCTATGTCATTCTTTCAAAAGTTGTGCCCTGCCTCCTTCCCTCCTGTTTCAGAAGTAACCAGAAACGTAATTTTTCTCTTAAGTTTCCATTATAGGAAT
This sequence comes from Odocoileus virginianus, assembly GCF_023699985.2. Taxonomy (NCBI): domain Eukaryota; kingdom Metazoa; phylum Chordata; class Mammalia; order Artiodactyla; family Cervidae; genus Odocoileus; species Odocoileus virginianus. The sequence goes on along the minus strand of NC_069689.1, from coordinate 35,588,663 downwards.
TTTGATTGAAGTACATAGTTCAGTTAAAATTAGCTAGTTATGGACTGCAATCCAATTCATATAACTGTTGCCCGCCCATGTAATACATACAGAGCTGCTTGCAAGTTAGACAGAAATCATAAATTCCAATCTTGCCTCTGCTGTATACAAAACAAACAAGCTTTCTTAATGACCCAGAGCATCTTGATGCTATTGTTGTTATACATTGCTATGAACAAAAAAATCAGTTGTTTTTCTAAATAGATATCAGTTGAAAGGCTGTCTGATATTGTGGTTAAATGTAGAGACTATAATGTTAAACAGATCTGGAGTCAAATAATCATCCCACCAACAGGTGTGTGACCTCAGCTTCCCCCTTCATAAAATGAGATTGAGTGTTTTTGGGAAAAGAAAGAAGATCATATAAAATGTTGATGATAGTAGTTTATATAATAGGAACTCAAATAAGCAAATAATAGTCTCATTTACTAACCATCATAAGAAAATAATATAAATATTACTGGATAGAGTAAATCATCCTACATACTCACTCTCTCATTGATGATGCATGGCTTATTACACAAACTTCTAGTCACTCCCAGATCAAAATAAGAAAGAAGTTAAAGGCTTCCAAGATTTCATGATGAGCTCTCTGAAAAGTCTTTTGATTTTGATCTAGAGAAATGTGCCTTTTTTAATGACAAAGCATGGGGACAATTGCAAAGATTAGAATTTTTTAAGAAACTAGTAAAAATGCTGCATATGTGTGTGTGTGATAGAGAGAGAATGTACACCAAAGTAGAATTTATACAAAATATTATATAAAATATATGTTAATGAGAACAAAATGTGTACAATTTTGCTTATGAGAAATCAGTATTAATAATAATCTTAAATCATCTTATGAATTATTTGCACCACTATCAATCTAATGACCTTTTCATTGCACAGATATCATTTTATGATACAACATAAACTCATTGATTAGCCTTAAATAATTTGGATAATGCATGCATACTAAGTTGCTTCAGTTGTGTCTAACTCTTTGACCCCATGGACTATAGCCTGCCAGGCTCCTCTGTCCATGGGATTCTTCAGGCAAGAATACTAGAGTGGGTTTCCATGCCTTCTTCCAGGGAATCTTCCCGACCCAGAGATCAAACTCACATCTCTTACATCTCCTGCATTGGCAGGAGAGTTTACCTCTAGCACCACCTGGGAAGACCAATTTGAATAATATGCCTATGGAAAATAGGTATAGTTCTAGTATCTAGGTCTAGAATACTAGCCTATAATTCTAAGCCTAGAATACTCCCTAGTATTTCAGACAGAAATTTCACTAAACACAAGCATTTTTTCCAACCATGTGTTTGAAGTGCCTGAGATAAGAAACTTTGGAGGTAGCAGTAATGTCACATGCTCTTTGGCATTATAAAAAAAATGATAGCATTCCAATAAAAAAAAATAGAAAAAAATGTTTCTTGGATAACATTCCAAGAAATGTGCATTTTGTCTGTCCTGGGCAATGCTGTATCCCTTGTAGCTCTTGATCCTGAAAGAGGCTCATTATGTAATAATATATTGTTCTTTTCATGAAAGAATGGTTGGTAGGAGGTGGGCCACATCCAGGCAGGTTCCCTAGTCATGCAAGATCACAACAGAGGTTAGTTTTAAGTGTCACCAGGAACAGAGAATATTGGCTAAGTTCTTTTAAATAGTAGGGGAGAAGTTAGGGGGAAACATAATATAGTCATGCCTTGGTAACCTCAGGGGATTGGTTTCAGGGACCCCTCCTCTTGACCCAAAACCCAGAGAAGCTCTAGTCCCTTATATAAAATGGTGTAGTATTTGCATGCAATCTACTCACATCTTCCTGTAGACTTTAAATCATCTCTAGATTACCTATAATACCTAATACAATATAAATGCTATGTAAAAAGTTGTAAATACAATGTAAATGTTATGTATGTAAATAGTTGCCTGTAAGACAAATTCAAGTTTGGCTTTCTGGAACTTTCCAGAATTAATTTTCTTCAATATATTCTCTCCATGGTTGGTTGAATCCAAAGGTGTGGAACTCATAGATACAGAGGACTGAGAATATTGGGTTTTTGTTTCAGGGAGATGCAAATAAACACAGATTCAGAAAGGCACCAGACACTAGTATCAGGCCACAGAAGAGATCAAAGAGAAAGCAAAATTAAAGAAATAAGCAACACAGAAAAATAACTATCATTTTAAAACATATGCTTCTTTGCCAGCTGAGGGCACTACCACTCTTAATTCTCACAACAATTGTATGAGGTGTGTGCTAAAGGCTACCTTCATTTTATAGATTAGGAAACTGATATATGGAGAAATCAAGTGACTTGTACAAGGTGACCCAATTAGGAAATGTGGAAGCCACGGTCTGAACTTTAGTCAGCTGGCTCTGCGCATTTCATCTTTCTTATTTTAAAAATTATTTATTTATAGCCTCACTGGGTCTTCATTGCTGTGAGCCCAGGATTTTCCTAGTTGTAGCAAGAAGGGCTACTTTTCCTTGCAGTGCATGGGCTTCTCATTGCGGTAGCGTCTCTGCGGAGCACAGGCTCTAGGACACATGGGCTCAGCAGTTGTTGCCTGCGGGCTTAATTGCTCCAGGGCATGTGGAATCTTCCTGACCCAGGAATCGAATCTGCGTGCCCTGCACTGGCAGGCAGGTTCTTAACTGCTGGACCACCAGGGAAGTCCCTCATCTGTCTCCTTCACACACACAGAGTCTGCATGGTCTCTTTTGTAAATAACTCAGCCGGCGAACTGACCACTTGGCGTGTCACTCTGCTCCCCGCCACTAATGGCTGGGTAAAATGATGGTGTCTCTGTCAGTCTCCTCATCAATAAAATGAGTATTGTCCAGATCTATCCAGACTGCTCTGCTTGGGTATTGTGTGAAATAACCAATCAATAATCATAAAATGCTATGAAAACATGGAGTGCTAGGTCCAAGCTCAATATGATTATACAAGTTTACAGTGTGAAAGCGCAGCCAGAAAGGTCAAAGCTACTTCAAACTGCATACAGAAAGGCACAATGATGTTGAATAGAGAAGCTGTTGTCTTTATAGCCATGGGGCAAAGATTGGGGATGTTTCAGTGAGAATATTTTTCTTAATTATAGGTGCTTAGGCATCCCAAAACAAAATAATTCATTGGAAGATGAGTATTTAAACCTATATACTTCTCCCTTGAGGGAGAATACTTAACATTACTGCACCACATATTAAGGGACAAGAGTGATCAGATTAGGATGAAGAACTAAAGATGTTAATCTGGTTAAGAAAAATACTGGACTAAACAACACACTGCAGACATTTGAAATGTGCAGATTTTAAAAAAGAGAGTTTAGTTTGGGAATTGAAAGAATGACTAGAAATATGGAAGGGAAGAAAAGAAAAGAGAGAGAGAGAGAGGAGTGAAGGGAAGAAAGACAAAGAGGAGGAGAGAGAAAGAAAGAGAAATAAATTCATATTTGGGCCATAAATATATTTACTGATATAACTCCAGTTTGATTTGATTCATTTTAAAGATTGTGAATCACTGACTAATGGACTCAGCTACAGTTCAGCATCTATCATGTCAAAGGTCAGCATGAACTGCTATGAAACATCCAGGCCTTCCAGAGCCTTAAATTGATGCCAGTTGTCCCCACATCCAGACTAGCTCAAGGGATGTATGTGAAGCCTTGTTGTTTGAAATAGTGAAAGTCTGGAAAAAGATCCCAAAATTGTAACAGAAGATCTCTATTCCAGCAGAGCCAACTTGTTAGATAACTTTTCCATTTACCTTATATTATTCGTATGATTTTGTGACATAGGCAGAATGTCAAATGTTAGATAATTCTGGACTCTGGAGCCAGTGGTTCTCAGTCTCGGTATCTTATTCAACATGTGGATGTATCCTAAACCAATGTAAGAAAATGAGGTAGATGAATGCTACCAGTGAAGCCAATAGTGAAGATTTTTTTTAGCACTTACGTACCAGGTTCTTTGTGTGAGATAACTCTTTTTATCCTCAAAACAGCCCTATGAGATAATACTTTCATTACCCCCGTTTTCACAGATGAAGAAGGCCTGGGGAGTGGTTAATACCCTGCTCAAAGTCTCAGCTAAAAATGGAGGAACCAGAAGTTCAAACTCTATCCATGATTCATTTGTGAATAATTTAACAACAATAGAGATGATTTAAAGTTAGTTCTTTAAGAAGAGCATTTGAAAGTAAAAGGGTGATTACCAGAGGTTGATGAGTGAGGAGAGCGGGGAGTGGAACTACTGATCAAAGGTTTCAAGCTTCTGGTTATAAGATGAATATGTTCTGCTGAAGACCTAATATGTATGCTGATGAGTATAATGTTAATGTTATTGTGGTAATATATGTGTATCAAATTACCACTTTGGATACTTTAAACATTTTAATATAAATCTGGAAAAATAAATTCATCATTATCATCATCATAATATATTGTATAATTGAAAATTTCTAAGTAAATCTCAATTCTCACCACACACACAAAGTAACCAAGTTAGGTGATGGATATGTTAATTAGTTTGATTGTAGTAATCATTTCACAATGTATTACATATATCAATAATAACTTAAGTGTATACAATTTTATTCTTTTTATTTCCCTGAATATGTGATTCTGTTCTAATTTCTCCATACATTTTGTTTTTACATTTTCATTACTAAAATATATTTATCCATGACAATATTATACAC